>NW_020665026.1:338402-385433 GCF_002925995.2 Terrapene triunguis
GGGGGCAGGGGTGTGGATAGGAGTCAGAACAGTCAGGGGACAGGTAGGGTGGGGGGGTCTCAGGAGGGGGCAGTTGGGGACAAAGATAAGGGAGGCTTAGATAAGGGGTGGGGTCCCGGGGGGTGATTAGGGGCAGGGGTCCCGGGAAGGGGCAATCAGGGGACAAGGAGCAGGGAGGGTTGGATGGGTTGGGGGTTCTGTGGGGGGCAGTCAGGGGGGCAGGAATTGGGAGGGAGTGGCTAGGGGGCGGGGCTACACCTCCCCCCCCCCCGGAGTGTCCTCTTTTTTGAAAGTTCAAATATGGTAACCCTACTAGTCCTGATTTTCCAGGGAGAACATGAATTCTTTCCCCACAAGGGGTAGCAATACCGAGGAGGGTGGGTACAGAGCCACAAGAGAGTTCACAAAAATATTACCAATGATTTCTACATTCATCAGAGGAGGCCAGCCATCTTGCAAGGTTGAACCTTGCACTTCCAAAGTACAGGGTGGGTTGGAATTTCTTCCCACCCTTCCCCAGCACAGAGGGGGCACAGGAGGACGATCCCCCGGCAATCAGTAAGAAACATTATCACAGAAAGAGAGTCAACATGTGCCGAGCACAGGAAACAAGATAACCAACCCCAGCTACACGGTGCCTGGGGACTTATCTTTATCACCGGCAGAAACCATCACTGAATGCTGAGTCCAGCTCTGGTGTCCACACTTTAAAAAGGATGTTGACAGATTGGGAAGGGTTCAGCAAAGAGCTACAAGAATGACTGAAAGTCTAAAGAATCTCAATCTATTTAGTTTATCCAAGAGAAAGCTAAGGGGTGACTTGATCATGGTCTCTCGGTACCTAGATTTCAGTCGGTGGAGGGCTCATGGGTGGTGCGTAATGGAGGCTGGGGAAGGCTAAGCCTTCCCAAACCTTGCGGGGTGGGAGGGGGCAATAGCGGATTATCGCACTGGCCCATGGGGACCATGCCCTGGAGCCCCGGCCAATTTGGGGCTCCTGGAAAAATCTCCCTCTGCCATGGTCCCAGACGGCAGGGGCAAAGAGCTTTTCTGGTCTCAGGGCCACAGCGGGGCAGTGGGGGAGTGGGGCGGAAAGGAGCAAGTGGGGGGGGCTCATGGGGAAGAGGCGTAGTGGGAGCAGAATGGGGGCAGGGCCATGGGCAGATGGGGGTAGGGCTGCAGGGGAAGGGATGGAATGAGGTAGGGCCATGGATGGGGTGGCAGTCATGGGGTGGCGCTGTGGTCCCAACTGCAACCAAGCTCTCAGCCCTCTCCTCCGGCCAGAGCCACGGGGCGCTGAGAGCAGCGTTCGGGGGTGTGGCCTTAGCTAGAAGGGGCGGGGCCTCACCCGGAAGAGGCGGGGCAGGAGGGCTAGCCTCCCCAAGGGGAAGCTTCACCTGCTGCCCATGAGAGGACTCTTTAATCTAGCACAGGGGTTCTCAAACTTCTGACAACAAAAATTACTACATGACCCCAGGAGGAGGGACTGAAGCCTGAACCTGCTAGAGCCCTGCTGCCCTGGATAGGGGGCCAAAGCCCGAGCTCTACCACACCAGGCGGGGGGAAGCAAAATCCCAAGGGCTGCAGCATCCCACGTGCAATCTGCTTGTACATGTTGATATTTCTGTGGCTGGCCCACAGTTGCACTTGCACAGCCTCTTCTCTCCACAGGCACAGGAGATCCAGTGCTTTTAGCCTGCTCTAGCACCTCTGTGTGTGCCTGGAGCCAGCATGGTTAGCTGGACGCAAACAAAGGTGAGGTGCTAGGTGTGCTCACCAAGGGGAGCAAGCAGGAAAAGACATTTCAAAAACACGCAGGGTTTTTAAAGTGGAGGAGGCAGGCTTCCAGTCTCTGTGACCCCTGGGCAGTGGAGTTTAAAATTGTGAGCAGAGCAGTAACTGTCATGGGGACTGGGGAATTGTGGGGCAGTGACTGAAGGACCGTTAGGGTCGACACAGATCATGTAATGTCTACACTCGCACTGTGGTGACTAAAGTAGTTTGACCATGGCGTGGCACCATTCGGGGAGGTGGTTTTACTGCATTACCAGAATGGGCCACTTATGTCAGCCAGAGACAAATTTGAGCATAAACACATGCACAAATAGGTCCATGCATGGCTTCATACGTCGATCTAACTGTAATGTAAACCAAGCTGGAGTTAACTAACATGAGGTACAATCCTAGTGAAGACAAGGCAGTTTTATGATTTTCACACAGGTAAGCCGTTTGGGTTAAAGCTATGGGGGAGCCTAGTATTTACCTTAACCTTCTAACTCATGGGAAATTAAGAACATCCCTACTGGGTCAGACCAATAGTCCCATCTAGCCCAGTATCCTGTCTTCCAACAGTGGCCAGTGCCAGGTGCTTCAGAGGGAATGAACAGAACAGGCAATCGTTGAGTGATCCATCCTGTCGTCCACTCCCAGCTTCTGGCAATCAGTGGCTATGGACTCTTAGAGCATGGGGTTGCATCCCTGTCCATCTTGGCTAATAGCCATTGGTGGACCTATGCTCCATGAAGTTATTTAGTTCTTTTTTAAATGCAGTTATACTTTTGGCCTTCACAACATCCCCTGGCAAGAAGCTGCACAGGTTGACTGTGTGCTCTGTGAAGTACTTCCTTATGTTTATTTTAAACCTGCTGCCTATTAATTTCATTGAGTGACCCTTGGTTCTTGTGTTATGTGAAGGAGTAAATAAAACTTCCTTATTCACTTTCTCCACATCATTCATGATTTTATAGATCTCTACCACATCCCCCTTCACTCCTCTCTTTTCCAAGCTGAAAAGTCCCAGTCTTTTTAATCTCTATTCATACAGAAACTGTTCCACACCCTTAATGATTTTTGTTGCCCTTCTCTATACCTCTTCCAATTTTAATATATCTTTCTTGAGATGGGACGACCAGAACTCCATGTAATATTCAAGGTGTGGGTGTACCATGGATTTATAAAGTGGCATTATGATATTTTCTGTCTTATTATCTATTCCTTCCCTAATGGTTCCCAACATTCTGTTGGGATTTTTGCCTGCCACTTCACATTGAGCAGATGTTTTCAAATCGTGTTAATCTATGTGTCTGATAATTCTGTTCTTTCCTATAGTTTCTACCAATTTTCCTGGCATTGAAGTTAGGTTTACCGGCCTGTAATTGCCAGGATCGCCTCTGGAGCCTTTTTAAAAAATTAGTGTCACATTAGCTATCCTCCAGCCACCTGGTACAGAAGCTGATTTAAGCGATAGGTACATACCACAATTAGTAGTTCTGCAATTTCATATTTGAGTTCCTTCCAAACTCTTGGGTGAATACCATCTGGTCCTGGTAACTCCTCACTGTTTATCAATTTGTTCCAAAACCACCTCTGCCGACACCTCAATCTGGGACAGTTCCTCAGATTTATCATCTAAAAAAGAATGGCTCAGGTGTGGGAATCTCCCTCACGTCCTCTGCAGTGAAGACCAATGCAAAGAATTAATTTAGCTTCTCTACAATGGCCTCATCTTCCTTGAGTGCTCCTTTAGTTTTTGTCTTTGGCTAGTTGCTCTTCAAATTCTTTTTTGGCCTGCACTTTTGCATTTGACTTGCCAGAGTTTATGCTGCTTTCTATTTTCCTCAGTAGGATTTAACATCCAATTTTTAAAGGATGTCTTTTTGCTTCTAACCATTTGTTTTTACTTTATTGTTTAGCCACGGTGGCACTTTTTTGGTCCTCTTTCTGTGTTTTTTTATTTTGGATATATATTTAATTTGAGACTCTATTATGGTGTTTCTAAAAAGTTTCCACGCAGTGTGCAGTCATTTCACTTTTGGGGCTGTACCTTTTAATTTCCATTTAACTAGCTTCCTCATTTTTGTGTTGTTCCCCTTTCTGAAGTTAAATGCTACGGTGGTGGGCTTCTTTGGTGTTTTTTGCCCCACAAGAATGTTAAATGTAATTATATTATGGTCACTATTACCAAGCGGTTCCGTGATATTCACCTCTTGGACCAGATCCTATGCTCCCATTTAGGACTAAAACAAGAATTGCCTCCCCTTGTGAGTTCCAGAACTAGCTGCTCCAAGAAGCAGTCAGTAATGGTGTCTAGAAACTTTATCTCTGCATCCCATCCTGAGGTGACATGTACCCAGTCAATATGGGCATAGTTGTGAAATCCCCTATTATTACTTAGTTTTCTATTTCTATAGCCTCTTTAATCTCCCGAAGCATTTCACAATCACCATCACCATCCTAGTCAGGTCATCAGAATCAGTAGAATATTCCTACTGCTATACTCTTATTATTCAAGCATGGAATTTCTATCCATAGTGAGTCTATAGTACAGTTTGATTCATTTACGATTTTTACTCTGTGCTTTGGCTTCACTAGGACTTCACCTTGAGTTTGCTAAATTGAGTAAATACTATTTTCCCCACTGAACATAAGACAAGATTTTTCAGGGATAGCTCTGTGGTTTGCGCATTGGCCTGCTACACCCAGGGTTGTGAGTTCAATCCTTGAGGGGGCCACTTAAGGATTGGGGCAAAATCAGTACTTGGTCCTGCTAGTGAAGGCAGGGGGCTGGACTTGATGACCCCTTCCAGTTCTAGGAGCTAGGATATCTCCATTAATTATTATTATTCCTTGACTTAGGATGGGCTCTATTTCTGGCTCTGACCCATGCAAAGTCCCCTGGCTCCAAGCCTAGTACATGTGATCTCTTGTAGCCCCACATCAAGTGGGGGAGGGATAGCTCAGTGGTTTGCGCATTGGCCTGCTAAACCCAGGGTTATGAGCTCAATACTTGAGGGGACCATTGAGGGATCTGGGACAAAAACGTGTCTGGGGACTAGCAACAGCCGCTTCACTTTCATCCTTGGCGCCTAAAGTGCCCGCCGAGCGCCCGGCCGGGACTACACCCAGGGCGTCCGCCCGCTCACTCGTGTCCCGTGTATTAACTCTGTCGTCTCCCTCCGCGGAGAAAAATAATCCAGGCGCGGGGGGTTGCCCCCTCCCCAAGCCCGTGAACCGTTAGTGATCGCTCGAGTAACCCCGCGCTGCTGCAGCCGCCGCCGCACTGGGCGGGCCCGGGATCTGGGGGCCCGCGGGGGAAGGATACAGCCGTGAATCGCTAGGCGATCCCCTGTCACACTGTTACTCCCCTGTTACCCCATAACGGTTTGTGCCCCGCGGGCCCGTGTGACGAGAGCAGCTCGAGGCTTTGGGCGACCTCTTCCCCCCTCCGTGTATCCCTCCGCCGCGGGAGGGGGGGGGCTTCTTCCACTTCCGGGTCCGCCATTTTGTCTCCCTCCCTCCCGAGCAGAGGGGGGGCAGTTAAAAGCAGGTAACCCCAGCAACCCCACCCCCTACCCCGGCCCGTGGGACGCCCACGCTGGCGCCGCCGGGGGCCGCCTCCGCCTCGCAGGGGTGAGTGGGGGGGTCCCCTCCTTGTGGGAGGAGTGGGGTCACTCTACGGGGGGGTCACGTGGGGAAGAGGCCCCTTGGGGGGGGCTCTCTCTGGGAGAGGCGGTCCCCTGCCTGGAGGGGAGGCTGGGGGTTGGGAAGGTCTTTGCCCCCCCCCAGAGGTTGGGGCTAAGGGAGGGAGCCTGAGGTGAGAGGGTGACTCCCGGGGCGGGGGATCCCCACTTCTGTGGGGTTGAGGGGCTGGCGGGGCGGGGGGGTGTTGCAGCGCATTGGAGGTGGGGGCAGATGCTCCTGGACCCAGACTGAGTAGAAACGAGTGCGGGGCTTTATTCTGATCCCTGGACAGGTTACAAAGAAGTGTTTAGCTGAAGCTTTTCTCCTGTTGCTGCTGGAGAGGAGGAAGTTTCAGGTGTCAGATCCTACGGAGACCTTGACTAGGGTGGGGGGGTTGTGAGCATGGGGGCGGTGGGGGGGGCTCCTGATTTTGATGGTTTTATAGCTGTTCAATAATGAATCCAGAGTTAGGTTAAAGTGCGATGAGAGAAACTGCGGGTTTTGTAGTTTTTAAAATAAATCCAAACCGCCACCGTTAAGCCCCAGTTCTGCAAATACTTACACCCATGATTCGCTTGATGTACATTGAACTCAACGGAGCTGTTCACGCGTGGCAAGTTAAGTGTAAAACTGGGGCTTAGCAGACTGTTAAAGGAGCATTCAAAATAAAGGCTGTCCTACTAAGAATCAGCGTAAGTGACGCTAAGGCTATGCATCCGAAGAAGTGGGTTGTAGCCCACGAAAGCTTATGCTCTAATAAATTTGTTAGTCTCTAAGGTGCCACAAGTACTCCTGTTCTTTTTGCTAAGGCCAGGAGGATCCTGCCTGTGTTTACACATGTGCACAATTGCCTCAAAGTCAATGTGGATGTACAAAAAGGCCCTGATCCTGTAATGAGCTCTGCACGTGGGTGCCTGTTTTGTGCTGCATGGTACTCCTTGTAGGATTGGGCCGAAGTTAAACATATGTGAGCATTTGTGGGAATGGGCTCGCACCTAAAAGGTTCAGCAAGGAATACAGACTGCTTTAGCGTGATGCGGCGCTTATTTAAAGTGGCCCTTTTAAGATGTCGTCATACAAGCTGCATGAACACCTAGAAATAGTGCAAGGATTTTTTTCGTCTTTCCAGTTTGTTTCCTTGAACATCAGGTTTTTATGACCGAGCTAAAAATGGTCACACTCCTGCCTTCTATGTTTAATACTTGGCATATAATAATTGCGCCCTTAGGTTTAAAATACCGTCATGTAAAATGGGAAATTTTACATTGGCTATGTTACTTGAGGAGAATTAGGTTTTTTAAAGAGATTGTTTTACTGTCATTTACGTACTTGGGGTTACTTATGGTATATTTGGACACTTCTGTTGAATTGTTCAATGAAGTGGTATAACTTTTTTTTTCATAAAAAGCGACAGAGTCCTGTGGCACCTTATAGACTAACCTTAGTCTATAAGGTGCCACAGGACTCTTTGTCGCTTTTACAGATCCAGACTAACACGGCTACCCCTGTGATACTTTTTTCATAAAACTTTTATCTCAGTTAAAGATCTGATGGATTCACTGATTAACTGTGCAGTTCAGTACTGGTATACATAGACATTCACTTGTAGCCATTTGAAGAGCCTTGCACATAAATTAATACTTAAGCTTCATGTCAGTTCTTCATAGGAATGAAATGTCACTGTATCTGTGTCAGACAAAATCTTCAGATCCCCCGATTAACTTATTTATTATACCTTTAAAGTATAGCTTGAAAAACAGAGGCAGCATTGCTTAGTAGACTTAACGCAGGAGTTCCTATTTCCAGCTCTAAAACAGACTGCCTTTATGAACGTGGACAAGTCACTTTATTTTTCAGTGTTTGGCAGCTGTAAGACGAGGACAAGGATATCAGCCCCTTCGCTCGTGGGGGTGGGGTGTTTGTGAAGACGAAGTAACTAATCTTTGTAAAATGCTGTATTTACGAAGTACTATGTGTTGCTGTTGCTATTGTAGACTTGGACTCGGGTCCATGCTGAGCCTCTGAAGTCAACAGGGGTACACTTGAGCTATTGGGTCTGTATCAGCTGATCCAGTTGCAGGATCAGGGTTGCATTTTGCAGTCCTATCATGTTGCAAGTACTGAACATTAAAAAGATATATATTTTCATAAACACTTGAACTCATTAAGTAATTTACTGGTCATATCAGGCTTAGATGCACACTGGAAATCAATCTATGTCCTAGTCTAGCTGATGATATTTTAGTCATATTGCACATTAAAGTGTTTTTTTTTCTGTTTTAAAATGCAGCTTTCTGAAAATATTTGTTCCCATGTATAAAGATGTCGTTAGTGGACCTCGGAAAGAGGTTGCTAGAAGCAGCTCGCAAAGGGCAAGATGATGAAGTTAGAACGTTAATGGCAAATGGTGCTCCTTTCACCACTGACTGGGTATGTTTTTAATAGAAAAGGCTACTTTTTCCATAAAGGTATTTACTCCAACTAAAATATAGAACAGATCCTATGAGGGCAACCTGAGGAGTAGGTGATAATCTTAAGGGCTGGTCTACGCTGGGGTGGGGGGGGAGGGAATCGATCTAAGATACGTCTACTTCAGCTACGCTATTCTCGTAGCTGAAGTTACGTATCTTCGATCGACTTACCTCATGTCCTCACAGCACAGGATCGACGGCCGCGGCTCCCCCGTCGACTCCGCTTCCGCCTCTCGCCCTGGTGGAGTTCCGTAGTCGACGGGGAGCGCGTTTGGGGATCGATTTATCACGTCTAGATGAGACGCGATAAATCGATCCCCGATAGATCGATTACTACGGTAGTGAAGACGTTGAGAGTCCTAACTTAGCTCCTGGGCACCCTTGCTCTGTAACTGTGTGACGACCAGACTGATTAACTGTGACATTTCATTGCTGGGAAATTCAAGCAACAAGCATTCGTACACTTTTGAAGTGTTTATGCAGACTTAGGCCCTGATCCTGAAAGCTGGTCAACATTGGTTGACCCCTGTTCCTGCAGGAGGAATTACCCTGTGAAAAACTTTACTATCATGGAGTAGCCCCATTGGAGTAAGTGGGACTAGTTTGGGGTAGTAAAGTTAAGTATGGGTTTAAATACACCTCTACCTCGATATAACACTGTCCTCGGGAGCCAAAAAAATCTTACCACATTATAGGTCCGCGTTATATTGAACTTGCTTTGATCCACCGGAGTGTGCAGTCCCCCCCGTCTTCCCCCCGGAGCACTGCTTTACCGTGTTATATCCGAATTCGTGTTATATTGGGTCGCGTTATATCGGGGTGGAGGTGAAGTTAAAGGATGGGGCCAAAGCATGGCATTCATACTCTGGTACATTGCCAGTGTAACCAGTTTGGGTGCCGCTGTTATAGAATGTTGAGCAATTTTTTACCTGTTCTTGTGTATGGGGGTGTTTGATCGCTCCTTTTAAGTCTTCTTTAAAGTCATCCTTAAGTGTCAATGTTTTTCAAACTATATTAACTTGCTAAGTACATTTAAATACTGAATTTAAAGGTTATAAGAGGGAATTAGAACAGCCAACCGTATTGATTGGCAGCTAATGCCTTTTTTGTGGATATATTTTAAATGTTTCATTTAAAGTAATTGTATATCAGATCTCATTTGACAGAACTTTAGTTCAGTGATCAGATTATTTTTTAACATTTGCCGTGGTGCAAGTGATCACAATCTAATTTTGTTTGCTATCTACGCAGGGACTATAATCCCAATCATTCATTTACATAATTGGTGCTTGTTGCAGGGTCAATTGCTGGTTGGTTTGCCCCCTTCTGGCAGAGCATACCATGGCCATCCCTCTGCATTGGGTGCCCCCTGCCAGTAGTTGCTCTCTAGACCCCATGGTGATCTATCCATTTAACTCAGCCCTCTACCACTTCCTGACATTCAGCCCTCTGGCCAGGTGGCTCTTTTCCCCCCCTTGCCACTGTGCACTTAAGGGTTTGTACCTCCCCTACTGTGGGGGATATGGTGAGGGTGTAACTCTAGTTCTTTAAAATTGCTGAACACATTAATGGAGATAAATATGTGCTTCCACACCTACGTTGAACAGATAACTTTTTTAAAAACATTTTTTAATATACAGCTCGGGACATCACCTCTTCATCTTGCGGCCCAGTATGGCCATTATTCAACAGCAGAAGTGCTGCTTCGAGCAGGTGTTAGCAGAGATGCTCGAACCAAAGTGGACAGGACACCATTGCATATGGCTGCAGCTGATGGACATACACATATTGTAGAACTGCTAATTAGGGTAAGTGAGATGTTGTGTATCAATCTGCAGAATATAAATCCGATCAATTACATTGTAATGTCCCTTATTAGGCATTACTCTCTATGTGAAGAAGTTATTGGTCGATCAGTGCCAATTAGATATTTTTATTGGTAGGATGAATTACAAAACTTCTTCCCCCTCTTAAGTATCATTTTAAAAACTTTTCTAAGGAAAACCTCAGAATTGTTCAATGAAATCACTGCTTAATTTAGTGATAACTACAGGAGATTTAAAACCGGGGTTCTCAAACTTTTTTTTTTTGCTGGGCCCCCCTTTGAAAATATTTCAGGCTGTGACAACACCCCCACCCCTTATTCCCATATCATGCCAACCTTTATTAGGATATCTCTATTTATTATAATATCTCCTAGAACTGGCAGGGACCTTGAAAGGTCATCGAGTCCAGCCCCCTGCCTTCACTAGCAGACCAAGTACTGATTTTGCCCCAGAGCCCTAAGTGGCCCCCTCAAGGATTGAACTCTCAACCCTGGGTTTAGCAGGCCAATGCCCAAACCACTGAGCTATCCCTCCCCCCCCTTCTGTAGTGAGAAGGAGGAAGGAAGGGTGGCAATACCGTGATCCCCGACAATAGTCTTGCAACCCCCTGTTGGGTCGGGACCCCCACTTTGAGAAATGCTGATTTAAAACAGTGTGATGCCTGTGCAGGAGAACAGGAAGCACATAGCTCAGGATGACATTAAAGCAACACTGTTTGCTTAAAGAATCCTATTGTCTGAATTGTTTTACCCGTTGTAACAAATGATACCTAGGATGAGTATAATTGTAAGAGATTAGTACCAAAGCAAATCTCTAAATTCTTAAGTGGTGTGTGTGCGCATGCATACGCACATATTTGACTGCACGTTGGGTGGGATCATGAAGGGACTTAGACGTTGCAATGCTGAGCATGATGGTGGCACTTAACTTTTAGGTGCCTAGACACTCACAGGGACAACACTGTGATCCACAAAGCTGGGCTAGGTGTCTATATTCCATACCATGAATGAGGAGAGATAGATGTTAGAATGCAATCCACAAAAGCCTGCATGGTAGCTCCACCCTATTCATTCAATACTCTGTTTTATTACTTATTAACTGGAAGAACAGAGTGAGTCGTCTCGTGTATTTGAATGTCAAATAAGGAAACACATTATCTGCAATGATTTTCCATTTATCTTAGGTGTACAGGTTACTCAACTTATTTTTTCCCACCCTAAGGTACCAAGGGGAGACGCTAATGAGGGGCGTGTGCTATGTTCTGCTCTTCTATCAGAGATAGGTGCCTAACTCTGGGCTACAGGGAGGCATCTGTCTACGAATGGGAACCTGCCACTTGGAGTCGTGCCTCCAGCACCTCTGAGCATGCCTACTGGATCAAGCCCTGCATGTGTCTTAGGTGGCCGAATGTCTGTCTGTCTTCCCCTTTGTTCGTGAACCACGTTCACGCTGGGGCTTTGGTGGGAGGTAGGCAGCAGTGCACATACCCAGAGGCAGGAACATAGGTGCCAAGGGAACTCTTGCTCTGACAAAAGTAGGCGCTGAGTGAGTTTAGGCACCTGTAGGGTTCGGCAGGAGTTTTGTGGATTCCAGTAGAACCAAAACTGGGACGTAGCTGCCTAAGTCTGGGATTTAGGTGCAGAAGTACCTTTGTAATTCCACCTTTTGTGTTTAGCCTGTTTCTCTTGAATCAGGGAGAGGCCATGCTCTGAAAAAAATACAGTTAGATTAAAGCAATGCTTTTATTTCTCTCAGAATGGTGCTGATGTAAATGCCAAGGACATGTTGAAGATGACTGCCTTGCACTGGGCAACAGAACACAACCATCGCGATGTTGTAGAGTTGCTTATAAAGTATGGAGCTGATGTTCATACTTTCAGCAAGTTTGATAAATCAGCCTTTGATATAGCCCTGGACAAGAACAATGCAGAGACTCTGGTAATGCTGCAGGTGGGTTAAGGAAGACATCTGTGAACGTACTTTCCCTGTAATTATCAGCTATCTGCCTACAGCATTTGCCAATGCGATGAGAATGAACATTTCCTACAGAAACTCTTTTGCATGCCTGAATCAGAATTGTGGTAACTTGTATAAAATATTGCAATGTCAATTGATATTAGTTTCTTCATCACTAAGGTAGTAGATTCGGAGGATAATGTCCAACATTTCTGAGCTGCATTGGTTTTCTTTGCAGACACGCAGTTCTTTAGAAACTCTGCTTCTGGACTCATGGAATTGACTCTCTTGTTGTTGGAATGTTTGTGGAAACATGCCTCTGGGAAATGGGAATGGAAGAAGCAGATTATTTTAATTTTATTACACGGTTGATTAGTTAATGTTTGGAAAAGGCTATTTAAATAGTGGGCTTGATTCTCTGTTGCCCTGCAACTTGTGTATTGATTTACACTAGTGTAAAACGCTGCAATTTCTGATTGATTTGGTAGTATTTTACACCTACTTTTGCACCAGTGCAAAGCAAATACAATTATTTGACTACACAAGATGCAGAGATACAGAGAATCAGGCCCCCAAAATGCTGTATAGATGCCAAGTATTATTTCTCTTATTGGAGATGAGATCAAATGTGTGCCTAATTGCTTTTTCTTCTGAAGGAGGCAATGCAGAATCAGGTGAACATGAATCCAGAGAGATCAAATCCTGTCACAAATACAGTGACTGTTGCCTCACCATTTATCCTTGCATCAGGGGAAGTTCTCAATCTTGCTAGTTTTGTTTCTTCAGCAAACACCAAAACAACCTCAGGTAAGATTCTGTGAACATGTAGGCGAAAAATGTTTCTCCAAAATATTTCTCGTGTAAAGGTTTTTAGAAAGCTGCATCTCTCAATTCAGTCTTCTGAATTGTAGAAGGCAGATGTTCCAAGTTAGTAGAGAAAGTTCTTTAAAATATATTGGAATGCACTAAAATATCCGTCCTATCAAAATATACACTTTATCTGTAAAAGATAATGGGCCAGAACCTAAGCTGGCATGAAAAGGCTTGTTCCATTGAGTCAGCGGAGAGCTTTGCTATTTTCACCAGTTGAGGATCTGGCTCAGTGTGTATTATAAGCAATAAAATAGAACCTTCATAACTTGGGAAATGTAAAGGACTCAAATTACAATGCACTGGTAGTTAACATAAGAACGGCCATAGTGGGTCAGACCAAAGGTCCATCTAGCCCAGTAAGTATCCTGTCCTCCGACAGTGGCCAATGCCAGTTCCACTAGTAAAATTTGAGTAGATATTCACCATTTGGTACCTAATCCCTAAATTTGTCAAGGATTCATTCAATACTCTGTTTTATTACTTATTAACTGGAAGAACAGAGTGAGTCGTCTCGTGTATTTGAATGTCAAATAAGGAAACACATTATCTGCAATGATTTTCCATTTATCTTAGGTGTACAGGTTACTCAACTTATTTTTTCCCAGCCAATAGATTAGAGATAAGATAAAAAATGAGGAAGCTAGTTATTTCCGTAAATTTCTCTGAAAAATTCATTTAAGGCTGAATATAAATTCTTTTCCTTACGTGAGACTTTATAACCTGTTGTTTTTTGTTATATTTGGGAAATCCAAACTACTGTTTCTTTTCAGTCTTAAGGAGGCTTCTAAATACAAGGTTTGTGAAGCAAGTTGAGGGCCTGACCCTGCAAACACTTCTGCATGTGAGTAACTTTTGAAGCTAATGGGACTGTTCACATGCATGAGTGTTTGCCAGAGTTGATTGGAGCAATATTACAAATGTGAATGTTTCCTGTTTTCAGTTCTAAGGGCCCAATGCTGCAATCGGCACCCTAATCTTGTGTGTGGCCCCATTGACTTCAGTGAGACTCTGAATTTACTTTGAGTAGAAACTTTCTATGTGGTTTACTCCTTTATTAAATTGACAGATCCCATAATTAACACCCCCCTGCCCCAAAAAAACCCACCACCACCACCTGAGGATTAAAAGAGCTTCACGTGGATAATATCACACCTTGTCCTAAAACAAGGACATTCCCACAATATATGTACCCGATTAATGTTAAAAATATGAAAAGGCCAATATATTTTCCCCATTTTGTTCTTTTTGGGTGCCACACTCTAAAACTTTACTCTTGTCAATAGTAACTCCTGGTCTGTTGGGGCCAGCAAACCCTTATCCCAACATGTCATTAGCATTTATCTTATTTGCCCACAAGAGGGCATTAGAGACTGTACTTCAATCACAGCAAGTAATAGTTTAACGTTTTTTTTCGTAAGTTAAGACACTTTTTGTACCACTTCTTGCTCGTAAGTGACTAAAAAGTTTATTTAAAACTACAAACTCCTTAATGAGGACAAATGTCTTTTACTTGCCTGAAGAAATTTTGTTCAGAAATAACAAACTTACAACTTTCTGAAAATAGCATATTGAATATACTAATTTTGGTCCCACTTAGATTTCTTTCTTTCTTTCTTCTGTTCAGTCACTACTGTCTCAGTGTAATGGATTACTGTGCTCGGTTGAGGGAAGAAGCTTCTTGCACTGGAATTGGGATGATTTTTATTCCTTGCACGAAGCCGAATCTGCAGTTCAAGAACTTGATATGCTGACTCTGATAGTCTTTACACCAGTTCCTTTGTTGTGTTTCGACTGACTGGCTTATTTTGTGAAGCTGGTTTTCAAACCATACATTGAAATGGCTAAGTGGTTATAACTGACTGATTTAGCTTTCAAGAAAAAGCTCTGATTGTTGATTTGTAACAAACAAAATGTGTTTTCTTAAAAGCAATGCTGAACGGAGTCAATACTTTATAGATTGGCAAAATCTCACAGTAAAAGAACTTGGGTTCTATAATTAGCTTATGTCAACAGACTTTTAAAAAATTTTTTTGGTATTTGCAATTCTGTAATTGAAATTAATGTGATACTGCAAAGTCAGGTAAATATAATTAAATGTATAGCAACCGCTTTTGCATAATGCTAATGTAGTCAGACTGTGTCAGTTCTGTGCTGGTGAGGCCTTGTGTTTTGATCATGTGTGGCTTTGAAAACATTGTTCACATCTGTTCAGAATGAAAACTAATTGTGGTGCCAAAATCTGGATTTTGATAGCCCAGTGGATTACCATTTGGCCACTTGAAGGTGATCTTTGTGACAATGCTGGAGTAAGTCATGTATCTACAAAAACAACAAGGAGTCTGGTGGCACCTTAAAGACTAACAGATTTATTTGGGCATAAGCTTTCGTGAGTAAACACCTCACTTCTTCGGATGCATAGAGTGAAAGTTACAGTTAATGCCTGCATCTGTAACTTTCACTCTATGCATCCGAAGAAGTGGAGTAAGTCATGTTAGCTTGCATCAATTTACTCCATTTAATTCCTTTGCATTGTTTCTAATACATTTATTTTTAAATCCAGAAAAATGAATATTCAATATAAGGTATTTATTTCAACCATGTTCTAAGAACAGTATGTGGGACTGTTTCAGATCTTGAAGTGGGGTATGCTAGGTATGAATTGTAGGCTGGAAAAACAGCCCCAGTAGAGCAGTAGGTTTTTGGCAGCATTTTTTTGCTTGAACACTTCTTTTAGTAAAGTCTTAATAGTATAGTACAATACTCTGATTGCAAATCTCCTTCACTTGCCTTCATTTCCTCAAAACAGGTGATTCCCGTGTATCTACAGTGCAGTTTTCAAACTCAACAACCTCTGTGCTTGCCACGCTTGCAGCCCTCGCTGAAGCATCAGCTCCCCTTTCCAATTCAAACAGATCTACAGGTAGGTGGGATGAATCTGGCATTGACATCAATGTATTTAATCCCTAGTGTATAATTTGCAAGAAATCATAAGAAAATTGAGTTACTTAAGTATAGCTTGTAAAAAGGATTGGAATTCATTCAGCATAACTCGAGCGTTGCAAAGTGATATAATATTTGGCAGTAGTTGCAAGGCTAATAGATTTATCTATTGTCATAGCTCAGATATTTCTACAAACAATAGTTACTTCTTTGAATGAAGCACCAAAGTATTTTTTACTAACCAGTCTTTCACTCTATCCTGTTTTGACCTGGATCCTGTTAGAATTGTTCTGTCCAACTACGTGTTATAAAAATAGAATAGGACGCAGCCTGTATCTCTGTCAGATGCTCCTTACTACACACATATGGACAGTGATATTTTTTCAAACTCCAGTTTTACAAAACATAGTTTGGAATGATTTTATTGCCACCTCGATATTTTGTATGTTCCCCCTGATTTTACAAAGCCTCATTGTGGTTTGTTTATCTATTTATTTATTTTTAAGTGTTAGGCTGTCTTGAGGCCTTGGTAACATTTGGATTCTTTTTATGCATACCATAGAATCTCAATTTTATGAACATCATGAACAACCATTTATATGAACTATTTTTCCTGACCCGGGAGGGGGAAATAATCGCATGGTAAAAGTGATGTCGTTGAGCAAGTTGACACCTCTTTATGTCTGATGCTATCAGTGTATTGGAAATTGCTTTGCAGTGGTTTTGAAGGATAAGAAGAAAATAATTCACGGCACCAAACTGCAATTTATGCACTGTGCCTGCTGTAATTTTGAGATGTTCCTAAAATTGAACTTTCTGATTTTATGAACTCCTTAGTCCCAATTGGTTCATAAAACAGGGTTCTACCGTACTTTATTCTAAATAGTTTGTGATGCTTTATGGCAGTGATTCTCAGCCTATTTCCCATCGTGGGCCACATATGCAGCTCTTTGTTATGTGGGTTGCAGCCACACAATATATATACTTCCTACATGGCCCTGAGGATGTCACATGGGTCACAGCTGCATGCTGATTGGATCGTGGGTTGAGCAGCACTGCTTTATGGTATATGTACAATGTGCAGAGTGTGGAAACCACCAGTTGACTTTAGAATTATCAAGTTGGCCAGCTTTTAAAAGCAAACATTATGTAATCTTTTTTTAAACCTTTGAACCCATTTTTTTCAGAGACAGAGTACTTTTTACTGTATTAGTTTTATTTGTATTTGTGAATGCTGGTGCTTTAAATTCATCTAGGTATCTGAAGAGAATTATTTTTACCATTGGAAAGTTGCTGTGCTTGTATTGGTATTTTATTTTGTCCATTTTAGATTTTTAACATTTGCAGATTACTCCATACCAGATGCTTCAGTGTTTGCAGTTCTTGTGCAGTAAACATTGACTCATTTACTCCAAGCGTAGCTTTTTCTTAATTTTTTTTTTTTTTTTTTTTAATAAACTTGGGAGTTTTGCTCTGCTTTCTCTAGCTAACACAGAGGAAATAGTGGAAGCAAATTCTGTAGATTCTGCAATACAGCAGGTGGTTGGCAGTGGAGGTCAACGAGTCATTACGATAGTAACAGATGGCGTTCCACTGGGCAGTCTCCAAACAGCCATTCCTACTAGTGGTATCAGCCAGCCGTTTATAGTGACCATGCAAGATGGACAGCAAGGTAAGAGGCTACTCACTTTAGAAAACTGTAAGCCAGTTTTAGACTTTCCTAATGTTAAAAATTAAAAAAAGCTATGGTAGATGCATAGAGATAGACTTAGGTCTGTGAATCTCGGGAAAGTAGGCGGGCGGGGGCGGAGAGGAAAAATGAGGCTATTACATAGTTCAGCTTGCTTGTAGTGTGCTGCTACAAATGTGTACCTTCCAAGTGAGCTCTATAAAAGAATGGAGAGGAGAATTAAGATTTATGACTGAAGCTAGTTACATAATCGTTCTAATTTAACACACAGTACTACATTTTTATTCTAATATTAATAGTTGAATTAAAATGAGTGAAACATGTGTAATGATAACCTAATAGAATTTATGATAAATATTTATCTGGTGCATTCCTCCCACCAGCTAGGCTAGGATTGGTTCCTTATATATGGAGATATCCTATCTCCTAGAACTGGAAAGGACCCTGAAAGGTCATAGAGTCCAGCCCCCTGCCTTCACTAGCAGGACCAAGTACTGATTTTGCCCCAGATCCCTAAGTGATCCCCTCAAGGATTGAACTCACAACCCTTGGTTTAGCAAACCAATGCTCAAACCACTGAGCTATCCTTCCCCGCCTTCCTACTACATGATTGTATGTGTCCTCTCCAATCTGGATTTAAATGACTCAACCAACTGTTTTTCTACCAATATCCCTTGCGTGATTATTTCGGAGTCTAAATAGAACTTGGTTTTAAGACATTTTTCTTGATTGTCCGGTTAAGTATACCTTTTCATCCCATTACTCTAACTATATTGTTTTAGATCATCTAATCTGTCAGTTTCACAAACCTATGCAAAGTTATAGGTAGTTTACAGAGAGGCAGACCAGTCATAATGAATTACCGTATATACTCGATCATGAGCCGGTTCGTTTATAAGCCGACCCCACCAAGATGGATAAGTAAAAATGGAAATTTTTATAACCCGTTCATAAGCCGACCCTATAATTCAGGGATCAGCAAACTTTGGCTCCCGGGCCATCAGGATAAGCCATTGGCGGGCCGAGATGGGTTGTTTACCTTGAACGTCCGCAGGCACAGAGGTAAACCTAAGTAAACAAAGTGTCCCGGCGCACCAGCTGCTAACCCTGTTGGGCCGGGACAGCAACTGGTGGGGAAATTTTTTGGCGAGGAGAAGCTGGGAGTCAGGGGAGTAACCCCTGTGACCATTCCCCACACTCTCCCCATCCCTTCCCGCCTTATCTGGGGAGGGCCAGGGGCGGATGTCTCTGACCTGGCCACAGCCTGCTCCGGCGGGCCAGACCGGGCGGCGCGGCCGCAGCCTGCCAGCCCCAGAGCTGCAGCTGCTTCAGAGGCTGGGGGAGAGCAGCGTGGCCAGAAGCAGAGAGACTCTGGCCCTACCTCTTCCCTTCTGGCTGTGCTGCCTCTCCTTGCTCCCTCTGTTGGGGGGAGGGGCTGTGTCCCACCTCTCCCTCTCTATACCCATTCATAAGCTGACCCCCTTCTCTGGTGCCTCCCTTTTTTACTAAAAAAATCCGGCTCATGAACGAGTATATACGGTACTTATTTTCATTTCACCTCTGTTTGTTTGCAAACTGTCCATGAATGGAAAACAATTTTCTCAAATTTATTATTCAGAATTATTTGCCAAATGTCTACATATAATTATTGATCTGTAGCTTGTTCTGTCGATGTTCCTAATTAGAACACTTTTGATAGAACACAGTAGTTCATATCCTAGAATCATGAATACCAGGATTGGAAGGGACCTCAGGAGGTCATCTAGTCCAACCCCCTACTCAACGCAGGACCAATCCCCAACTAAATATGATCTGTTTCTGATAGAATGAAATGTTACATATCAGGTTCCCTGAACAAAAACTTGTTTATGTATTTATAATGTACTTGTGCTCTGGAATATTCACAAGTTTTATGTACCCTCTTAATTCAATTGCTATGCTATTGACAAGAACAGGATGATGAAAGAACTATAGTATTCCCTAAAATAGGGGGAGTGTTTAACAAAAAACATTCACCTTTGACTTAAGATTCTCCCAGGTAGGTGGTGAATGGGCTCTGAAACTTTCTTCTTGCTGTAGCAAATAGAATGTCTTAATGCAAGATATGAACAAGGAAACGTAACCCGGGACTTGATAAGAAGCTTTGCGTCCCTTCAGTGGAATTTAGGAATTACTGATTTAAGTTTCCCACCACTTCTGTGCAGAGGAGCACCTCCCTCATGCATTAATTTCGAAGTAATCTGTGTCTCTGGATTTATGTACGAAAGCATCTGTAATCCATTGTATATTCATTTCCTGCATTTAATATTCCTTGACTTGTAGTTCTAACTGTACCTGCTGGTCAGGTTGCAGAAGAGACTGTTATTGAAGAAGAAGAAGATGATGATGATGTTGTAGAAGAGGAAGAACATCCACCAGCGAAGAAGCAAAAAATTGACCAAAATGTAAATGATTTGGAAGAAAACAAGGTAAAAGTTCGTTTGTAACTTTCATAGAAAATGGGTGGAGTCTAAACTATCAGTCTGCACTGAACTGAGAATGTAGGGTTTCAAGTATAGTTAAAAAATAACACTCAATATAAATGATGTGGCCCAAGTTGATTTTAAATTTAGTCAATGATCATGTCTTTCCCATTTCTGAAAACTCTCACTATAATGTTTCTCATTCTTTATGCTCAATCTGTATGATCAGTTAATATGCAATACATTAATACCACTTCACTCTTATGTAGTGCTGTTCGTTAGTAGATATCAGATGTTTTACCGAGGTGAGTATCATGGTCTCCATTTAAGGAGGGGGAAACTGAGGCACAGCGAGGGGAAGTGACTTGCATACTGTCACCCAGCAGGCCAGTGGCAGAGCAGGGAATAAGAACCCAAGTCTTCCGCATGGCAGTGAAGTGCTCTGCCCACTAGGCCATAGGGCAAGTGGTGTTAGCAGTTGAGTCGCTGGTGGTGGAAGGAAGAGTCTCTTCCAAGTCACTCTTTGTGTAATCTTGTCAGTTAGTTAATTTTTGAGCCCAGGCTATTGAGTTGAAGCACTGTACTCTGCTCTATTATTTAGAACTCCCTCTAAAACTGCAGTGAGAACAGACCCAATGTGAGACTGACCACTCTTCACATTCCAGCTGCTGTTTTAAAGAAAGTCAGATTACATATCCTTCCAAATGGGAGGGTGCTGGATAAGTTTTTTTTGGTGGCAGAACTTACCTTTTGATTTTGGGGGCCACTAGGTGTTGTGGATTCTTTTTTTGTTTAGTCTGTTTCTCTAGCCCTCTCCCCAGTTGCCAACACTGTTGCTTTTGCATCTGGATGATAAAGAAATATGGAAACCCCACTAATCCATCCTTATGGGGTCACTTATACTAGAGAACTGTGCCTAGCCTACCTTGCTGAAAAGACCAGCGGACAGTTTGTGCCTTAACATATACCCTGTGCAACTTGATTTCACTTAACAGAGGCCACTAATCAGCCCTGAGGTGATACAACCCAGCCCTGTTTTAGATTTACCAATGAGTAGAGGCAAAAGGCTTTGTATCCCTATGCCCTGAGACATCCATTATCTCTCTATGCACTTGGTCTGTCCTTTCTTACCTGTGTCTAGGTATTGTGTATTAGTGCTTGCATCCCAGGTACAGGTGCAAGCTGCTGACTCATTTGGGCACTAGTCAGAGTCTGTCTTGTTTTGTAGGACGATAACGAAAGGGAAATGTTACAGCAGCAGTTGCACGAGGCAAACAGAAAGGCGCAAGAATATCGAAGCCAGCTAATGAAGAAAGAACAAGAAGCGGAGCAATACCGGCTAAAGCTTGAAGCCATGGCAAGACCGCAGCCCAATGGTGCTGAGCTTACAGTGGTTGAAGAGATTGCTGAGGTGGATGCAGTTGTGGTATCGTCAGAGGAAATGGAAGGGTCTGCAGCAACTGTGGTGGAAACAGAGCAGCCTACTGACATTGCCGTGGAAACCGTAACGGCATAACCTGCGGGTTACCAACTCCGGTTTTAAAGGAAAAACATTATTTTAAAGGAGATGCTTTTGACAAGCAACATTGTGAGCTAAGTGGTCTACTGGAATATTGAAGAACTGAACTGCTTGTGTGGTTCCATTCAGAGGGATAAAATCTCTCCTGCAGCTCATAACATTAATTTGCTTTGAACACAAAGCCAAAGGTGCTTTTATAGTTTGATGTTGAGAGAGAGGTATTTTAAAAAGTACCCTAATAAATTTAGCCAGCAAGTGACCAACAAGCTTATTTTGTGACATAGGTCTATAATGTGGGAGGGAAAGGGGTGGGTGGGGAAAGAGAAGTACCTCATTGCCAAAGTAGCTGGTAATAGCGCTCAGCTGCCCTGAATTTACTGCACTGAAAACAAATTTTATGCAATGACCTATTTGCACCCTTGTGTGTAGTTATCGGATTGGAAACCATGATTTGGAGTCTCACAAACAGTCTGTTTGGGGGTATAAACTTTTCATTAAAAAGCTGGCTTTTATTGGAAAGCAAACCTCGTTGCTGAAATAAAACACTATTGACAATATCTTCCAAAGCCCTTTGAGAGAAGGTGGAAAATGGATTGGTCTTTGTAGAGGATACGTTTGTTTCAAAAATGAATCCAAAATACAGTACTCCTACAAGAACAAAGCACAGGCTAAGTTTGCATGAGCTCTTTAGCATTTAAGCAATTTGAGATATCAGGGAATATTAAAACTGCCTTTTTTTGGTCTGTTTTTGAAAGCGCTATCCACATCTGAACCCTTGACTACCTAAAGGGATACCAGGTAAAAATTAGACCCTTCAGTTTTATGAAACTCGGTCAAGTTTTCTTTTTAGCATTTTTGTGCTATTCAATGGCACCAACTGTTTATATATGCAAAATAAAATGTCTGTGAAGTTGTGTTTATAAGACAGTCTGGGAGGTTGGTATGTTTCTGTTTGGAAGTGGGTAGGCATCTCACATCTTTACTAATCCAAATTGTCCATTTTAAATATACTTTAAAAAAAAATTTTAAACAAGTAACTGATCTTAAAATGTTTATGGGTGTGTTTTCTTTACTATTTGCTTGCAGACCCATGCAGAGTAAAGAAGTTGCCTATATGTGTTGCCTGTTGCAGGCTGGGAGATTGTATTTTAAAGTGAGAGACATGTATCACATGCAGAACTGTCTGTCTTTTCTGTTACAGGACCGAAGCAAAATTATTGGAAGTGCTATGATTAACTGTGGGAACAATTGTTTACGGTATGGTAGTCTTAATTAATGATCATGAGTAAAGCAATTTAAATTGAGGAAAAACTTCACAAGAATGTAGCCTGACCAGTTTGCTGCAGAGTTTAGAAAGTATTAAATCACTTCTAGCTTGAAAAACTGATACTGCTTTTTTGACAGGTTTTGAAAAATCTGTCTTCCCTTTCCAAGGCAAGTATCGTTAAATTCATGGCTTCAGTTTGCATAATGCAGTCTCTCCTGCTTAAATTCTGCTGTTTGTGAGGATTGGCAGTATTCATGGTAGTTGTTCAATTTCATGGTTGCAAAGGTTTGTCTTGTATTCTTATTTCCAGCAGCGTGTGTCCAGATAATGTGGTTTTGTGTTGATACAGATACCTCTTTCATTATATTTCTTTTCTAGCAGACATGCCCATGTTAGGACATTTGAGATGAATCGTGCAGAGACTTTTTTTTAGTCCACAAAGATACTAACTTCTGGAGTCGTGAACTGTAATCCTGGGTATGGTCATAGGTGACAATGAATTGGCCTCTGTGTAGGGGAGACTGGTTCACATCAGACAAGCATGGCTCAGGTTCCTAGGATAGCGATTGCTCAAGAGTGGCTTTGAATTGATAGCAATGACATTGCAGGTCCTGTCCTGGGAGGAGCCGTGGAGGCCTCTTTGAATCAGGTTTTGCTCTGTATGGTGCTGTTAGCCTCTCGCATTAATGAGCATGAGATTGGCATACATTTTAAAAAATGTAACTTCAGCCTGTCTTCGCAGCTTGAATTCTATAACTATCTATTCTAAAGCATTTGCATTCAAACATTTGATCCATTTCCTGTTCAAAATGAATTGCCTCTGCTCACTCAAGAAATGTGAAAGATTGAAGCACCTCACATAAATTATTTTTGACCATGCATTTTGGCCTAACAGTTCTCCATCTATAGATCGTGTACCAAATTCTACCATTACATCCATGCACCCTCATTGTCGCCGCTTGGATTGAATGGTTGAAATAGAGCAGACTTTGGTATACATCCACATTGCAGAGTACATATGTAAGTTGTATTTATTCTGTACATATGCTTACAGTGCAAAGCTTCTTTTAGATAGTGCAGATAGTACATTGTGCCTTTAGAAATGAAGGAAGAACTATCCATTGTAATGATGGATTAATATAAATCAAATAGTTTTAATTTGGTAGTCTTATTAGAAAAAGAATGATGACTTCTGAACAGAGATGTTTCCTGATTAGGAGAAAAGCATTGTTTAGTTTTAATTTGAAAGAAAGAATTGTAGAAGCTAGGTCTCTTCCAACTCTGTTTGGTAAACAGTCCATATCCCTATCAATACAGGACTACTATATTTTCTGAGGTTTTGCTCAGTCTAGTGTTAAGTGGCACAAAACTGGAGTATCTACCAGTTAGGCTTTGGAATAATTTCTTGTTGATTTCACTATTGGGAGTTTTCTCCTTGTCTGGATGGACTTTTTAGGGATGGTTTATTTTGTCTATCTCCCCATCTTCCCCCAAAGTAAGTGGGGGTTGCTGGAGTCATGAATCAGTAACTAGGGGATCTTACATCGTCACTCTGATCAAATCTTTGTCTCTGCAGTTTCAGTGGAAGCCATGAGAGGGACTTTGACTCCTTGTTAGTAGAAGATAGGAGTGTCAAACTCTTCTATGTAAATGTTCCTCTATTTCCTTCGTGTGGATAGAAGGTAACAGTGAAGAGGCCCAGACTTTTAGAATCAAGCATACAGCTTTGGACAGCAACTTCAGAATGAGAAACAAAAAGGGCCACATTTCTTTGGTAAAGCCAATCACTGCTAAAATATCATTCTATGAATCTTGGTAGTGTCCAGATTCCTCAATTGGGATTGAGGACATGTTGTAATAGGGGCTGTACAAATGCACAGAATGCAATACCTACCCCAACTAGGGATCTAAGAAAGGACAAGCCAGGCAAAGGCTGGTCAGCAATATAAACCCAGTTAAAATCCAGTAAAATGAATTTAAATGAAATGAGGTCCTTCTTGGAAAGTTGCATTTCACCAAACTTCGAAGCATCTCCTTGGAGATGTGGTGGATGTAACAATTAAGAATCAAAAAGCAAGATTCAGCAAAACATGCTGTCAGTCCTCTTGCAGCTGGATTGGGGATAGGAAAGAAGCTGGTTTATATGATGGAGAGGGGAAGGGGGGGATGTGAGCCAAAGTCATGAACAGTTTGTTGGAAAGAGTTTAATAACCTGTAATCTTATGGACACTTGCTATTTGCAGAACATTACAGGTAAGAGTGTAATCTGCCATACTGCAGAAAGACATTCTAGCAACAGTGTCAATAATGGAACTCAGCACACTGAATTCAGTGCCATCTTGATTCACATTTATATATCCATTCGAAGGCAATAACCTATGAGGAGGGTGGTTGCACCATTTGTGTATATACCCAAAGTAGGAAGTGTGTCCCATATTCATCTTTCTTTTAACGTAGTGGGCCAGAGTCACCCCTACTATAAGCCCCCTAAAATCAATGGAGTTACCAAGGTGAATTTGGCTGTGTTTTCATCACTTATTGTAGTGCAATTAAAACTTAACAGTCCATAAATTTCAGAAATATTTCCTGGGGGGGGGGTTTCTTTGAAATATTGTGCAATTTAAAGATATGCCCTGGCAGTCCAGTCCAAGCAGAAATTGTGTATGTGGTGTGGTTTTTCTTGTTTAAAACAGTTGGCTAAGTTTTAACAGTATTTTATTGGTTGTTTTCACTAACCGCTTTAGGAAAGACTTATGAAACTACTTTCTTTGTATTGTAAAATCTACCACGGGACTTACTGGTTTTATGTATCAAAGTGCATTTATTTATAAGCAGTGTAACTATTTATAAAAAGACTTTATATCTTTTTCCAAAAGATGTTTTGAGGAAGGCTTTAATAATGGATTTTTAAAATTAATGATAGTTTGGAGAAACAGGACTCCTACTTATTTTACATTTTCACTATATACTTCAATACTATAAAACAGAACCAGTGTTTCCTCTGAATTGGAAAATACATTCATTTCCTTTGCTTTGTTTTCTGTACATGTTACAATTGTCTGAGCTGAAATTCTTTATTGTACACTGTGAAATTGTATCACAAGGGTAATCCAGAGAGAAATTGATTTAACAAAATGTTTACAGATTTAAAGGGACACTGTCAAGTTTAAATTACATTTGCCTGAAAATTGTGCCCACTGTAGTTACTTGCAAGACCTAAGATTACAATAACTGAAAAGCTGGCAAAAAAAAGTCTGCATTTGACAGCACTTTGTGTATAGTCATTTTAACTGTTTCCCCTATGTTGTCTCAATTTTGCTTAAAAGACCCTTCTACTGGGAAACAGATCTCTCTCTCTCTCTCTCTCTCTCTCTCTCAAAAAAAAAGTTCTGAATATACTGTTTAAGGGGGCTGGGATTTAAAAAGGAGTCAATTTTTTTTATTTTTATTTTTTTTAAGAAAAAAAGCACAGTATTCTTTTAATGTTGTATGGTGTGAAAAATTCACCATTTTGTGTTTTGTTTTAGAAGTTTTCACGCACCATGTCTGAATTAAGACTGCAGCACATTCGAAAAGACAATTTCCAACTTTTGTATGACCTTATTCATGGCAGTTATATGATGAATGCTGCCTTTTTGAACAGAGAGGCAGTGCTATATTCTGGTTAACACAAGGCTAGGTGAGGCTACATAGATATTTTATGGGCTGTTCTTAAATAAGGGACAAGGAAAAAATGTAGAGATTTGTCTTAAGCCCAGATCCTGCCAACCCTTATGCATATGAGCAATGTTATGCATGTGAATAGTCCCATTGAAATTATGCCTGGGTGTTTGCAGGATCAAGGCCTGCATTAGCTCATCTCCTCCAAACCCTACAGATTTTTAATCGAGCAATAAAGGATTACAAAAAATGTAAAAGCCTAAAATAAGCCCTTCATCTTAACCTGTGTGCAGAAAGGGAGCTGTCTGTACATAGCACTTATTTTTTTAAAAAAAATCATCCTCCCACACACCCTGCCTGAATTTCCAACTCAAGAGACCAATTTACAAGTTCTGTCTTATTTGGGGATTTGCATTTCTGAGTAGGAGAGGCGGGAGAAGTTTGACTGGTTTCAAATGAACATTATTCAAAAGTGCTATTTTTAACTTGGTTTCTCCTTTTTTATATTAAGATATTTTTAGGTGACTAAACGCTACCCTAAAGGAAAAGAATCCCAGAATGGAAACACAACATTTAGCAATTTAATGGGTCTGGATACACAGTCTTTACTCAGGTAAAAACTCTTTGAAATCCATGAGATTTGCCTGAGCCCTGACTGTAGGGATTAGGTTTCCACCTGCAATCTAGTTTAATTCACATCCATTTAACATGTTTCTCATATGAGGTGAACATGATCTGGTTGTAATTGGGATAGAAGTTGAATTGTGCCCGTGTCCGTTTCTACATCAGTGGTTCCATTATTCTAAACTGTGACTTAAACTTTGCAAAACTTCTCCAGAGGAGAGGAAAAGAACATTAAGCAGGTCATGTAAACTTTAACCAAACTGTTGGATTCCTTTAGATTTTAAATAATAAATGCTCTCCCAAAAAGCTCTTGTGTGCTCTGATGGGAAATTTCCATAGGGGAGTAACTAAAGCCATTCTGGTATAATTCCCCTGTGTGGACACACTTTTATTGTAGAATAGTGTTCTCACATGGAGTTACACAGGACCAGTTATTCCACTGCAGCTATGCTGGGAAACTTCCCCATGTCGACAAGGCCTTAGGTTACGTCTACACTGCAATAAGACCCGCTGCCTGGCTGTGGCTGGCCCAGATCAGCTGACTTGGGCTCAGGCTTCAGGGCTAAAAACTGCTGAGTGTGCGGCATGGCTCCACCCTGAACCCAAATGTCTACACTGCAGTTTTTAGCCCCGCAGCATATCCTGTGAGCCTGAGTCAGTTGACCCAGGCTCTGAGACTTGGTGCTGTGGGGTTTTTATTGCAGTGTAGACCTACCCTCAGTCACTTAACAAAGACCTCTTGGAGTTTTCCTTTACTCTGCCACCTGCATGATCTGACCAGTGTTCCCTGGCTTATCTTGAGACTTGCAGTTCTCTGGAGAGAAATGCTCAGGTTCTGCAACCTTACCCATATCAGATCAGAATCCCTAACATCCTAGGGGTTGTGTGTATATTTATTATCAGTATGGCAGAATCCTATTTGCCACTTCATTATAAAAACTCCATTACAAATCCAATTAGCACTGTGATTAAGCATTTAAGTGCCCAGAATTGTAAAAGATTCTTAATAGCTTTATGTACAGGATGCCTTTAGAAAGCTTAAGTATTCTTTTTATATTTAGAATGTTTTCAAATGTTAAATTTAAACGTGTATATATACATTTTTGTACTATGTTTCCTAATAAAATGCCAGTCATGTATATGCTTGCCTTTTTTCTTGCACTCAGTATGGGTTACTGTAACATTTGTATCTGCATTTGAGATTTTATTCAGCGCTTCGGTACTGTGATTAAAATCCCATAGGACTTTTTTCCCCCTATGAGTGTATTTCTGAACTTTCAGTAGCAAACTGTTTAGTGTTGCTGTGAGTTGTTAAATACTTTTATGTTCCACCCCAGAGGTGGCTGTATTTTAATAATGAGTAAAGCGATCCCAGATCTCCACATTCCTCTTGGACTTTCACAGAGGAACAAAGTGATCAAAAATCTCTGCAGTATTAAAATGTACAGCCTTGCTGCCACATTACCTTCCCAGGAGGAATGCAGTAGTCAGAGGGGTCAGAACTAGTGCCCCTATCCAATGTACAAAAGATTCCACACTCCACTCAGTGCTGGGAGAAGAGATTTATTCCATCAACCCTACCACAAAATACTCAGGCTGCTGAAGTCCTTTTTAGAGTAGGAGTCAAGTTTTGATCCCTATTCCCTTCTCCCGCATGGATTTGCTTGGTAAGTTTTGGACAAGGTTTTTAGCCTTGTATAGAACTGGTATCTCTCACAGGTGTGCCATGAGGCTTAATTATCTGATGTATTTATTTCTTCAAATGTTTAAAATCCTTAGCCCGCACCCTCCTCCACAGTCTTGACAAAGAGCAGGGAAAGGTGGCTTTTGCAGCAGGTCAACAAATCTGGGCTCTGGGGCACCGAAGCAGGAGAGGGGAATGAGTTACAAAATCAAGGCTGCCTCGCAGAGAACACCCTCTCATTTGTACCAAGAGTCTCTGCAGAGCTGAACTGTGGCAGTGTACCATGTGGAGGGAGTCTCTCGAAGGTTTCTGTAGCACTTCTAGGCTGCAGATCTAAGTATATTAACCTGTTTATTACGTATGGATTTCTACATAGTTATGGGTGATTTGACTTGAGTATTAGACTGAGGGCCAAATTCTGTTACATAGGTGTCAAGCCACTGACTAGAGGAGTTAGTCCAGATTTACACCTGTGTAACAACAGAGCAGGCTTGAGCCCTGGGCTTTTCTGCAACTGATAATAACTGCAGCATCCGCACACCCTCCTTGCAAGGAAAGACTTCACAGAAAGCCTATGTGGCAGCCAGTGTGTTTTATTAAGAAATAGATTTCTGTGCATCTCATTTTTCATACACTTACTGCTAAAAGTCTGCAGATTCCTAATGAATGGATCCTGGTTGCAGAAAATAAGTCCTACCCCTGGTATTTTTAATGGTGGTTTTTGGTCTGATGGCGATTATTTGTTTAGCTCAGAAGAGTTTAAACTCTGGGGAACTACCTGTAGTTAGAATGCCCCTGGTATTGGATTTGTCTGTTTCAGAGAGGCTGTCTGCTCAATGAGAGAACAAGGAATAATCTTTAAAATTCCAGGTGTATTGCCTCTCTTGCAGTGAAGTATTGACTAACAACCCACATTTTTATGGGTAGTTATGATCCATTTTGCTTCTGCTGCCACATTGATTTATAATTGCTTAGCAGACGTTCAACTGAGAAATAATAATTTTTCCTGAGAAACCACTGAAGAGTAGCAGCTTGCTGCCAGAAGATGAAAAGCACAGGGTGGCTTATCTAGGCATTTCCTGTCCCTCCATCAGTACAAACAGTTAACAGGCTAGATTTCAAGGAAACCAGTGCTCACTCAGAACACTAAAATAGCCAGGATTGGCCTCACGTATAGGCAGCATCAAGCAAAAAGGCTTTTGGCTTCCTCCTACAGTATGTCTATACACCTCTCCTGCCCAGCTGATTCATGTTGCGAAGGGAGGATAGGTAGGTCAGAGCCTCACCGTTGTTTCATATTTTGTCAATAGGTGATAGAGAAACTCAAGAGAAAAAGCGCTACGGTAAAGCACCTGCCTTTGTCCCAGTGTGGTGCTGCTGCAGCCTGCATGGCTCTTTACCTTGGGATTGAACCTCACCCCAGAAGTCCTGAATGGTAACGGGTCCTACCCCAAATGCGTGTGAAATGGTTCTTAATATTTTGGTCTTAAGCTGTCTGGCCTCTGCAGTCCAAACATCCATTCACGCAGAATCGGGGAGACTGGGCTGTAGGATCCAGCAGTGGAGGGGAACCAACGTTAAGGGGCAGATCACCTAGAACCTTCGGGCTGCTCTCCTGCAGTGGAAGCAGGGGGTGTGTGGCAGAACTGAAGACTTTAAGTCATTTCCCACCTCACCATTGGAGTCAGTGCAGCTGCAGGAGGGGAAAGGGGTAAGGACCCAAGACCACCCGAATGGAGCACTGGCAGTTGGGTTTAAGGGGCAGGGAGTGCTCCTGCAACCAGATCCACTCATACGGTCCTTGGCGTGTACCTTGGAAAGGAGGGGTAAGTAGTGTTCCTGCACCTATTTGCCCCAGAATTCTTGGGGGTGTCTGCACTGCCCCAAATCCCTCACCCCTTACAAGCCCCAATCATGGACTAAATGTCTATGAATCACCCTCTGCTGCAGCCACTCTTTGTCTGGGAGGGGGAGAGAAGAGAAACAACTATCCACTGGTCAACAGAAGACCAGGTTCCTCTGGAGAGAGACAAATGTTGCCAGTATTTAATGTGGTCAACTGTGCTTTTCCAAGAAGGATGATCTTGGCTTGCTCAGGCAATTGGTAATTTGATAAGGAACCTTTTACCTCTAAGGCGTGGGTTTGTATCTAAACAGTGCAACACCATTTCCAACCCAAGCTTTCAAGAACCAGGAGTTAAGCCCTCCCAAATGACCTGTCTGGCTTTAAAATAATGAGATTTTAAATTGTACAGGGTGGGGGCTTTTTATTTGCCATGTGGTTTTTGAGCAGTTAGGGCTCACAGTTTCCAGCATTTCTCCTGAATAAGGAGAGCTAGAAACTTCCCTTTTAAAATATATGTGTAAAAAAATTAAAGCTGAGATTCTCACATAGTCACCTGACTCCAGAAGCTGGGGCTTTAAGAAACATGAGCATTTAGTACACAAAGAAATTCATCTTGGGCTGTGCCATTTTCTGTAGCTAAACAGATGTTTATTTTCCAGGACCTACTGAGCTTCACACTGTAAAAGGATTGCACATGTTGCCCACCACTGAGCTAAAAAGCAGTTGGGGGAAATGATTGACTCAAGGGGGAAAAAATCTCACAAATATTCAGTGATTGCTCCTCAGAGCTGAGTGGTTTCTGGAAATGCGATGCAAGCAAGAATGTATCACTACCAACCAATGATTCAGCTAGCCAGCAGAAGGCCCCTGTACTCACACATGGGTGTTAGCTGATATCCATGTAGCGCTCCTGTACAACTGGGGATACAAGTTATGAAAACCATCTCTCCTCCTCTCTTACCCTCCATGGTATATAATGGGTAAAACCCAGAATTGGGACCCAGGAAATCTAGGTTCAAAGACCAGGGCGCTCTCTCACCGCATGACCTTGGGCACGTCACTTTCAGTCTGTCTCTCTGCTTCCCCATCTGTGAAATAACATATCACCTTGGTAAAGGGCTTGGGAGAACCTCATCAGAAGGGAGCTGAAATGTGTTCTTTAGAAACCAAGAACTCACGGCAGCTTTAGAACAACCAGCACTTTATTAAGCATCTGGATTTGACTTTTGGTTCCAGATTTAAAAAAAAAAAAGTTAAACCATCAAGGCAAAGAAGGGCCATGTCAGATTTGTAACTGTAGTCGATAAACATAAAAAACTCGCCTTAAACCTCTTTTTCTCCCCCCCTCCCCCAACACTTCACCATGAATAGTCGGAAGAGCAAAGGTGACCACCCAAGAGTGAAAAACGTGGCTGGGAAGAGGAAAACCAAGCCACATCTGCTCCTGCCTGTGCAGCATACATCCACAAGTTGTTGCCTTTGATAGTACTTTGTGGACCACCTGGGAGTTAATCGTCAAGTTACAGCGTGAAGACGAGTGTTGCTCATTAGTGAAGGGAGCTATTATCAGAGTTGCTCAGAGACTCATGATGAGATGTAAGTCCCTAGATCTCTAGACCTTGATGACCTCAGTAGGTACCAGGGTAATCAAATGTGGAAACCGCTGTCTGGTTTGACTGGTTGATTCCTATCCCATTTCATCATCTGCATCCATGTGATTCTTGCACAAAGACAGGTTGTAGGATAGAATGTAACTTAATTGGATTAGGTTCAACACCACCGGCTGACTCCTCATGTCCTTGTGGGATGACTGTGACTTCTTGCTAACTCCCCAAGTCCCCCATCCAGATTTTATCCCCTGATAAACGCAGGAGTGTTGGCCGTTCTCAGGTCCCTCCCTAACCTTGCATGGGCCAGCGAGACTCTACAGGTGTACAGACTGCGTCTGTCACTCCACCTCAGAGCTGCGAGAACGAGTGCCATTACAGCCGGCAATGGGAAGGAGAAGCCGAGGAGAGCATCGTGCCCTGTGTAATCTGGGCGAGGGCTAGAGTTCAGGCACCATCTGTTGTCCTGACCGAAGGACAAAACTCCCCTTTTTCCCTAGTGGGACTTGACTAGCAGTTGCATGAGCAGTCAGAGGGCCGCTGGTCAGTGCCTGCGGTCGCATCCTTCCAGCCAGTGGCACATGCCTAAGGGCTTGCTCTGACCTCAGGGCAACCACCACCAGGGTGTGTTCCTATGTGCAGGTAGCTTGTTGCCTTGAAAGCGAGAGTCCTGGCAAGCTCTGCAGGCCGGGCTGCCTGGATCATGGGAATCCCTCCTCTCCCCTTGCTAAGAGCCCCCTGCAGCCCCAGGCCCATGCTCAGGGGAGGCGGTAATCGGAAGTGTCTTTCTCCATGTAGTCCGTCCAGGTGGAGGAGGACGTGCTCCGGTACGGGTCCAGCAGGATCCGGAAGCAGCGGACAATCAAAAGGCCCAGGAAGATGAAGAGGAAGAAGACGAAGACAAAGGCTGCCTTCTGCTCCAAGGTCAGGGACGGGGTCGGAATGGGCAGGGCAACTCCTGGCACAGGCCGGGCAGCTCCCGGCACGGACAGGGTGGTACTGAGGACGTCCTCTGCCATGGTGAGGAACGACGGGCCTGGAGGGTCGTCACTGGCTACTTACCGGGCCTGCAATCAGAAAGCACTTCTCACTGTTAGATCCCCAGGGCACTAAGCGGCCCTATCCTTAGCCAGGGCCTAGGGCAGGTTAGTCCTCCGGGGCGGGGCTTTGCTCAGCCTGGTTTCAAGCAGCCCGGGCAATGGGGCTCCCACCTTTTCCTCTGCCCCCCACAGGTGGGGAGTGGCCCTGTACCCAGCTCTAAGGATCGCTGCAGTGTAGGGAGCCATCATGGCCCTTCTGCTACCTCCAAGCCCAGCAGCTGGGGCAGAGGTGGGGCTGGAGGGAGGAAATGGGGCATCGGTGGGGTTTCCTGGCTTCCTCCACCCCACTGGGGGTAACAGCTCATCATGGCCCTTGCCGCTGGGTAATTTAGAGTTGTCTACATCCTCCCTCAATTCTAATCCCCAGCTCTTATCCGGCCCCTTTCAGCAGCAAAGCGCTTTGCTTGGAGGGCCAGTGTCGTTATCCCTCTTTTGCAGATGGGGAAACTGAGGCACAGCACAGGGAAAGTGGTTTGCCCAAGATCACCCCATGACAGAGCTGGGAATTCCTTGTTCTACCCACTAGGCCATGCAGCCTCCTTCGTGGCAGCCTGGCAACGGGAGACACTAAGGTCTCAGAGGAGTTCTTTGGCTTGCTGCTGTTAATTTTTAATCCATTTTGGAACAGCGGGGAAATTCCAGAAGACTGGGAGAGTGCTTCTTAGAATGACCCGGGTAGGCCGGTTGGTTAGCTTGGCTTCAGTCCTGGGCAAAATAATGGAAAACTTGATAGAGGATTCAACTGATACCCTGTTAGAGGATAGCAGTACAATTAATACTCTTCAGTATGGTTTTATGGAGAATAGGTCATGCCAAACAAACCTGATTTCATCTTTTGAGGAGCGTACTGGTTTGGCTGCTCCAGGTAACGGGGTAGATGTAATAGACAGACTCTTTTAAGGTGTTTGACTTAGTACAGCACCACATTCTGATTACGAAATGAGCCCTATACACTATAAATCGGGCAACAGTTCAATGGATTAAGAACTGGGTAACTGACAGAGTGGAGGGGGTTCAGCAGGAATCCGCAGTAGGCCCAATGCTCTTCAACAGCTGCATCAATGATCTGGAAGTAAATATAAAATCACTGTTGGTAAAATTTACACATGACACAAAGATTGATGGAGCGGTGGATACTAGTGAGTCCAGGGCAGTCATACGGAGCAATCTGGATCGCTTGGTAAGCTGGGCCCTTTCCAACAAACTGTTTGAGACATCTGTCTCCTTCAGCTTTCCTTTGACAATAGCCTATAACTACATATCGCAGACTCCCCTCTCCCTGACTACTGCCAGACACTTCTCTGGGTTTGTTACTCCCCTGCCCTGGGAAGGTGGAATTTGGCCCAGTGTTGATGGTATGTTGAGCAGGACAAACATCTTTCAGCTAAAACTTTTTCAGCAAAAGAAGCAGGGATGGTGACATCAAATTGTTCCGTGAGTTCATGGCGCTTTCATCACATTGTTCATTGAAAACAAAACAAAACAAAGCTATACCCCTCTCCCTGCAAAATGTTTCGATTTTTTTGGTTCAAAACACCTTTGTTTGTCAGTTTCTTTTAATTTTATTTTAAATTAAGAACATAAAAGTGCTTGAAACTGGAAGTTTGTTTTGGGTCCAATTAAACGTCGTATTTGACCCAAAATATGTTTTTTGGTGAGGTTTTTTTTTTATTTTACAATTTGCCAAAAATTTCAAAATATTTCCCTTTTCAGTCTGATCCAAAATGAAATGTCCCCCCAACTCGTCAAAATTGCCAAAAAGTCAGGCATTGGTCCAGCTCTGATTGGAAGCTGTTTGGAACAGAGATTTTCCTTTTGTTATATTTGTACAGAGCTAGTGCAAGGGCTGCTCATAGGCGCCCATGCCAGGGCTGGAGCACCCATGGGGAAAAATTGATGGGTGCTCTGCATCCACTGCCAGCTTCCCATCCCGCCCCCCCCAGCTCACCTCCGCTCCGCCTCCTCCCCTGAGAGCGCCGTGTCCCCGCTTCTCTCCCTGGCTCCCAGCGCTTGCGGCCGCCAGGGCCAGCTCTAGGTTTTTTGCCGCCCCAAGCAAAAAAATTTTTGGCTGCCCCCCATCCCAGCCCTGGGCTCTCTCCCCCCACACCAGTGCCCTCCCCACCCACACCCCCTGCCACCCCAGCCCTCGGCTCTCTCTTCTCCCCCACCTGCACCCCATGCTGCCCCAGCCCTGGGCTCCCCCCCCCAAACCGTGACCTACTCGTTCACCACAGTAATCCCCGTTTACACTTGCAATGGGGATCAAACCGTTTCTCCTATTTTTATTTCACTTTAGTATAAATCTCCCCCCCCGCAACCCCATCTTTAGTGCTCCAAATGCACAGGGAAGGCATAGGGACTAACCCTCAAACCTTGTACCTGGAAAGGGATGGGGATCTAGTAAAGAGGGTGCAGGCAGAGGAGCGGGTGTGTGGGTCCTTGGGGGCTCTACGCTGGCAGAGAAGCGGGGTGTGATGTACTTGTGGAGGAGAGGGGGTATCAGGAGGGTTGTGGGAGGAGAGGGCACAAGGGGAGAGGTGTGGGTGAAGGGACAGTACAAGGGGAAGGGGTTCGGCGAAGGAGCGATGGGGGGAGGTACAAGTGAAGAGGCTGGAAGCGGGATGGGGGGTGCAAGGGCTGAGAGGGGCAGGCGCTGACAGCTGCTTCCCCAGCCCTGTGCAGGCAGAGCCGAGAGGACGGACACTGACCCCCAGGTGCCCGAGCTGCGGGGGTCCCCCGGCAGGGCAGTATCCCCCGCTGCCCGGCTCGGAGCCGGGCTCTGCCTCTCCCCGCCCCTGGCGCTGTGGGGGCCCGGGGCAGGCAGCGCGGGGCTGAGGCGGGGGAGATGCGCAGCGCACTGGGTCCGGGGACAGGAGGGGGTGGCGGCAGCTCCCTAGCAGCTCGGGCTGCCCAGCCACTCGCCCCATCAGTGCGCGAGCCGGGATCCACGCCCCCTGCCCAGCCCTGCGGCGCCCTGCACAGCCCACTCGGGCAGGGAAACGCTGCGCCGCCCTGGGGAGACTCAGAGCAGCAGCAGGACCCCTCCTCCCTCCCTGCATCCTGGGCCCTGCTTCCCTCCCTCCCCGGCTCCTCACACACTCCGGGAGCCCCTCTCACCACCGCAGCCCGGGCTTGGCTCCAGGGGACGATGCTCTGGCTCTCCAGCCGCAGGGCTCTGGCCAGGGCCGGTTCCCGGCTTTTTGCCGCCCCAAGCAAAAAAAAAAGTGGGGGGGGCCCGGAGTGCCGCCCCTTGGAAAGTGCCGCCCCAAGCACATGTTTGGAGCGCTGGTGCCTAGAGCGGGCCCTGGCGGCCGCGGAACAGCTGTTTCTTGGCGGCAAGCGCTGAGAGGGAGGGGGGAGGAGGGGGAACGCGGGAAGAGGCAGGGCCAGGGTGGGGATTTGGAGAAGGAGTCCAATAGGGGCAGGGAGGGGGTGGAGTTGGGGCGGGGACTTTGGGGAAGGGGTTGGAATGGGGGCGGGGTCCGGGGCGAGCACCCACCAGCGCTGGGAAAATTTGGCGCTGATGGGGCCGCTGTGTCTTGATTGGGGTCTCTAGTTGCTACTGTCATACCCCTAATAAAGAAATGACGACAACTGTGCAGCCCTGGACACCGCCAACAACTGCCTTCAGTGTAACAACGCACTGGCTGGGCCCCTCCCAACGGCCGTGGAAGCATTACAAGGGTCTGATCCTTGCTAGAAATCCAGCAGGCTTTGCACTGATGGCACCAAATATTGGCTCAAATCCTGCAGATTGCAAGACGCCTGAGGAAAGACTGCAGGATCAGGTCCTTAATTACAACCTGCACAAACAATTTTGTGTACGGTCAACAAACGCCAGCCAATGAGTCAATCCATCCTCAGCCAGAGATTAATGAGTCACGGCTGCCTGCACAGAACTGTGCCGATTCCAGAGCAGCTAGTCCCATCACCCTGAAAGCAGGGTTCTTAAAGGTTTGATTGGTAATTTTCCCTACACTTGTTAACTCTCCTAAAAGCGCCTTAGGGAAAAGTGGGAGTCAAGGGGGCTTGGATCTAAAGCACAGCTGTAATCTCCAAGGCCTGTCTCTGCACGGGGGGCGGGGGGAAGGATGCTAGCCCAGAAGCATGGTTCCGAAACATTATTGAGAATCCCCAGCCAAGATCAGGACCCCGTTGCATCAGGTGCGTTAGGTGCAGAAACTGAGAGAGCCCCCAAGAGTTTGCAACGTAAGTGTCATTGGGTGTTTGTGCAATGCCTCGCACCAATGGGGTCTTGATCTAAGACTGGGGGTCCTAGGAGTGATAAATGAACAAATGAGGGAGAGATGGCGAAGTGGCTTGGAGAAGGTCACGCAGCAGCTCAGTGGCGGAATCCCAAATAGAGCCCGAATCTCTTGCGTCCCAGACTAGTGCCCTCCCCACTAGGCCATGCTGCCTCTCCATCAAGATTCTCTTCACAGCCCAGCTGCTAGTTGCTGCGAGCTCCTCTGACTGGAAGGGATTAGAGACGAGCAAAGCGTTGCTGTGCCAGAGGAGAGGTCTCTGCCAGGCCAGAGCTTGTCCTGTTCCCAGCTGGTCAGTGCAGGATGGGTTCCATGCAGTGTAACAGCCTCTAGGGATGGAGTGCCCGCTGCTTACTTAGGAAGTGTGCTCTAGTGAGTGGAACGCTGGCCAATGACTTGGGTCACCTGGCTCCGGTCGTCTCTCTGTGCCTCAGTTTCCCCTCCCATTCTATGGCTACTCGGGCTGTAAGCTCTTTGGGGCAGAGACTGTCTCTCACGCTGTATCTCTGCAGCACCCACCCCAACGGAGCTCTGATCCCACTGGGGGGCCTCTAGTTGCTATAATATTGCAGCTTTATACCTGTCCCCGTCAGGGAGTCTGGCCTGATTTTCAGTGTTCAGGTGTGATGTAATGAGCACCCTAGAAGCGGCCATAACAGTCGCTAATCACCTTTTCCTTTCGCTAATTTTACCCCATTGATCTTGGTCCATCTTGGGGTTCAGCGCCTTCAGATACAGGTAGCCCCTCCCCGTGTCATTGCTTAGCAGTCCTTGGGCATCCCTAGATTTCCACCAGGTCTAAGTACAGCTGAGCCAACTCTTGTTAGCCTTTGGCTCCTAAGTCAGACCAGTGGCAGTGCTATCTCATCTCCTAGAACTGGAAGGGACCTTGAAAGGTCATCGAGTCCAGCCCCCTGCCTTCACTAGCAGGACCAAGTACTGATTTTGCCCCAGATCCCTAAGTGGCCCCCTCAAGGATTGAACTCACAACCCTAGGTTTAACAGGCCAATGCTCAAACCACTGAGCCTATGGGCATGTCGATCTGGAGGTATCATTTCCAGCTGGACGAGACATACCTGCGCTAGCTCGGATTGTGTTTAAAAATGGTAGGGCAGCCGCAGTGGTGTGAGCAGTGGGAGGAGCTAGTCGCCCTGAGTAGGATCCCATCTGAGACATTAGGTATATACTCAGGCAGACAGCCCCTCCCGCTGTTTGTGCCACCTGGGCCTACACTGCTGTTGTCAGGGTGCTAGCTCAGCCAGAGCGGGTGCACATACGTCTATCCAGCTGCTGTGCTGATGTCCCGTAAGTCTCACTGCCTCTGCCTTTGCTCTATCATTGTAACATAAGAACGGCCATCCTGGGTCAGCCAGTGGTCCCTCTAGCCCAGTCTCCTGGCTCTGACAGTGCTCGGTGCCAAGGCCTTCAGCAGGAATGAACAGAACAGGGTGATTATCGAGTGATCCATCCCCTGTGGTCCAGTCCTGGCTCTCCCCATCAGTTCAGGATATAGACACACACATAGCCTAACACACACACACACACACACATACACACAGAGCCTGGCCTGGCCTGGCCTGCCCCTGGAGACTTGTGCGTGCATGCCCCTGTACGTACACACACACACACACACACACCTCTCCCCATCAGTTCAGGATATAGACACACACAGAGCCTGGCCTGGCCTGCCCCTGGAGACTTGTGCATGCATGCGTCTGTACACTCACACACACACACATACACATACACACACATCCCTCTCCCCATCAGTACTGGATATAGACACACACGTAGCCTACACAAACACACACTTCTCCCCGTTAATACAAAGTATGGACAAATAGCCTCTCTCTCTCTCTCTCTCTATATATATATATACACACACGCCCCACCTCTATCATTATACTATATACAGTACGGTATATGTATAGAGTGTGTGTGTATACGTACCTATGCAGTCAGAGAAACACATTATACACACTCACGTTACACGCAGATATGCACCTTTCCCCACCGGTACATCATATCTGAATCACACACCCCTCCCCCTGTTCTAGACACACACACACACACACACACACACGCTGTATGAGGGACACCAAGTTGTCCCCTGTACACACAGCACACCCTGGAAGTTGGGAGGATCGGTGACTATGTCCCACTCCGGAGCATCTCTCTGCATGAGCCTGCCCCTCTCCATCCCGCCCCCTGCACAAGAGCCGAGCGGGGTCGGGGCTCAGGAGAGAGCCACACACCCAGGAAGAACCTGTCGTGGGCACTGCTGGTACATACCGCCGGTGCGCAGAACTCCATGTGCGGCACAGTCCCTCGCCACCCCAGCCAGGGGCTCTGCATTGGCAGCGATGCCCACTGGGATGCTGAGCAGCGGGGATGGGCTGCCCAAGCCGCAGAGTGCTGTATGGAGGCGCCGCCGGCTGCTCAACGCGGAACGGGTTCGGTTCATAGATTCACGGATTCCAAGGCCAGAAGGAACCACTGTGCTCGTCCAGTCTGATCTCCTGGATGACACAGGCCGGAGACGGTCCCCAAAGTTTAGCCCTTCCCTTGGCCCACGTCGGCCCCCGAGCCCCCTTGATCTCCCAGCCATGCCCCTCTGCCCATTTCTCAGAGACTGCGGCTTGATCGCCTTCAATCTCACGCACACAGCGATGCCTGGGATGCTTTGAAGCAGTTGCCCATGGCAACCAGTATCTATAGCGACGCCCAAGTGATGCCTGAGCCAGCGTCCCTGCCCACGCGTTGTGCCCAGTGGCCAGGGATGGGGCTGCCCCTGGTGGTGCCCTAGGCTGCGCCCAGACCTGCCACCCCCGAGCGGGGTGCGCGCCGAGCGGCTGAACGTGCAGAGGGCTCTGTGCGGGGCTCAGGGCATCCCCGGCTCTGCCAGCTGCCGCATAGGGTGGCACGGAGCCCCCGGCAGCAGCATCTGGGCTGGGAATGCACAGAGAGGGGGATGGGGGGGGGCTGTGGGCACAGGGGAGAGTATTTGGGGAGGGGGTATTTGCACAACAAACACAGAACTACACCCCTTTACCCACTGACTGGCCAGCAGAGACCTCCCTGCAACCTCCCCCCCACACACACACACACCGACCAACCCCGCCCCACACTGACAACTCACCTACACACAGACCCCCCATCTCACACACAGACCAACCCTCCCCTCACACACACACTGACACCCCTTCAGACACAGACCCTCTCACCCACTGACTGGTCAGCAGAGACCTCCCTACAACCTCCCCCCACACATACACACACACCGACCAACCCCCCCACACTGACAACTCACATACACACAGACCACCCACCTCACACACTGACCAACCCCCCCACAGACTCCCCCACCTCACACACACTCTGACCAACCCACACACACACTGACCAACCCCATACACACAGACCCCCCACCATAGACACTGATCAACCCCACACACACACACTGACCAATCCCCAACACACAGACCCCCCCACCTCACACACACACTGACCAACCCCATACACACACTGACAACTCACATACACACAGACTCCCCACCATAGACACTGACCAACCCCCTTCACACACACTGACCAATCCCCGACACACAGACCCCCCCACCTCACACACACACTGACCAACCATCCCCAAACACTGACAACCCACATACACACTGACCCCCACCTCACACACACACTGACAACCCACACACACATAGACCCCTGCCTCACACTGACCCCCCCCCACAGACCCTCCACCTCATACATACACTGACAACCCTGCCACACCACCTCTCTCTCTCTCTCTCTCTCTCTCACACACACTCCCACACACTCTCATCCGGCCTCTGGAACTGCCACCCAGTTCCACTCACTGTGTGTCTACCTGTCAAATACACCCGGTGCCAGTGTTTGTGTTACCAGCACACGCAGCTGGTTGACACTGAGCCCCTCTCCCATTGAATTCCCAACAGAGATAGTCTAAACAGATGAGGCAGGCAAAAAGTGGGAGGGGAAACTGAGGCACAGGAAGTGACTTGCCCACGGTCACCCAGCAGGGTGGGACCAGTCTGCAGCATGTGGCACTGCTAAGTGGCAGTGCTGAGCAACTCCTCAGGAATTCCCCAGCCTTTACCGTGGTTCCTCCTGTGCCATCCCCAAGCACGACATTCAGCCATGCGGGCACCTGCTCCTGGAGCGAGCCATAGCACTGTGGCTATGCGGGGTGGGTGGATCAAACCCCTGGTGCCCAGGGGAAAGGGTTTATTGCAGGCGTGTAGACGGGGGAGGCTCTAGGTGCCTAGAGAAAGGGAGACGCAGCCTCTGCCCCAAGGAACTCCCGATGGCAGACAAGGGCCCAATTCTGAGCCCTCCCACAGGGACACATACGCGCCAGTTGCTGGGATGCTCGTCTGCAAAAGCCCCCTCTCCCAAGAGGCCCTTCCAGCAGCTGAGAAGAGCTGGAATCATAGAATATAAGGGTTGGAAGGGACCTCAGGAGGTTATCTAGTCCAACCCCCTGCTCAAAGCAGGACCAATCCAAGACAGATTTTTGCCCCAGATCCCTCAATGGCCCCCTCAAGGATTGAACTCACAACCCTGGGTTTAGCAGGCCAAGGCTCAAACCACTGAGCTATCCCTTCCCCACTGGGCTGAGGGCCATTCCATCACCTCCCGGCCAGTTGGGGAACTCCCTGCACTGGGGCTGGTTTAACAGCCAAGCGCTGTGTGTGTGGGAGGGTGCGCGCTGAGCCCCCGGACCTCCTTGAGAGCTGCAGGATGCCGGGGCCAGGCTGACCACGCAGTGGAAAGCAGCAGGTGACCGTAGTGCAGCCATCATCCATTGCAACAGCGCAGGAGCCAGGCCCGGATTGGAGGGAGCCTGCAAGAGCCAGAGGGAACCACAGGGCCTGTCTGTATCCCGCAGCCTCTTCACTGAAGAAGCCCCCTTTATGCTCATTGCAGCCCAGCCTGGTCCCTTCTCTCCCAAGGGAGCAGGGCTGGGGGCACCGGTGACTCTCCATCCACCCAGCTCACGGCCCATGTGAAATCACAGATTGCGCCGTAGCCCCGCGAGGGGGGAATCCAGAGCCAGTGGATTCAATAGTTTGAATCCGAAGAGTTTAGCCTGACACGGCCGGAAGTGGCTCCATGCCAGAAGAGACCAGCCCTGGGGGGGTCCTGGAGCCAGGGACCTGCACTCCCACCAGCGGCACTGGAGTTCATCACAGCAAATAAACTGAGGGGTGGGCAGTGGGATCTGAATGGTTCTGGTTCATTCCCCCCTCTGAGCATATTTAATCAGAATGAAACTGAATGAGGACCAGCTCCCTGCTGTCGTGCCTGGCTGGGAACCCACCGGAAGCATGAGCTGGGCGGGTGTGTTTCGGGGTGTCCCAGCAACAGCAGCCTGTGGGGGCGGGGGCCAGTGCGCAGTGCCTGGTGGTTCTCCTCCAGCTCACCCCGCATCCCTGTGTTGGCTCCCGATTGGCCGTGGTGCAAGCGGGAGTGGGAACCGGAGCCTGGGAATTCGAATCTACCCAGCCATTTCTAGTGACGCCTCCCCGCCCATCACCCTGGCATCTGGGCACAAACCCCAGAGCCGTTAGTCATCTGGGCCCCACCAAATCCCCAGTGCACCATGGGAATAAAAGTTGGAGTTTAGCAAGGATGGGGGAAGGATCATTAATTAGCTCCTGGCTGCTGATCACCCTTCCCCCTCCCATGGGAGCACAGCTGTCCCACTTGGCTTCTGAACCCCCTCACCACCCCCAGCTGCCGATCCCTCTCCCCCCTCCTGTGGGAGCCCCACTCCCCTCTTTTTCTTGGGAGGAGACGGACTTTTTTCTGATGCTTATTGATTTCAAATGCTTCCCCTTTCTGCGTCCGTTTCTTGCCTCATTCACTGCGTAGGCGATGGCTGTTTAAAGTGTTTGTTGTACCCTGGGTGTTCCTGGTTTCATTACCTTGCATGCCTGAAGCAATGTGAGCTCATCTGTAAGTGCACCAGGTTTGCACCAGGAGACTTTTCGTTCCTAGAGCTCAACGGTCTTGCTAAAGGATGGAGAAACTGAGGCACAGAGAGGGGGGAGCGACTTGCCCAAGTTCACCCAGCAGCTCAGAGGGAGAAGTGGGAACTGAAGCCAGGTCTTTGCAATCCTAGCACGCTGCCCTAACCACTAGGCCAGATGGGGTTAGCACTATTGATCGGCCCCAATAGAAGCAGCAAACGGACAGGTACCCTGGTCCACAGAAGGCCCCAATCCTTAGAGACGGGCTGGAACAAGTGGGCCCACTGAGGCCCCATAAGACTAGGTGCTAGTTCGCAGCTGAGGCTTCACCAGAGACGCCTTATGGAGGCCTTGCCTGGCAGGGCCCTTGTGGGGATCTCTGGTGAGCTGATTAGCGCGTGTGTACGTTCTTTGATTGTTTTCTCTGTAGTACTTAAACCCTACGAATACCTGAGCTTGTACAGGAAAGGTTGGGCGGCACCTGCTAGCTGCAGCAATTACCCTGTCACCGTCTCTGAGCAGAAAGGCAAAGCAGGTTTGCTGAGACAGTCGGATTTGGCTGGTGAATCCACAGTATAATCGGGGAGCTGGGAGGCCTGGTAAGGAGGGAGAGAGACGCTGGTCTCCGCTAGGACAGATGCCAACCACGGGAGCTGGAACCTGGCTGGTGGCTGCCTGTGTTGGACTACAGAAGGGGAACACAGGGGCGGTTGCCCTGAATTGTGACAATATTGATCCATTGCAGTATGTTTATATTGTGAGCTAGTCAGGTCAAGGGCCAGGTCACCCGTCGTTCTGGGAAGCAATTAGCGTACAGCTGGCACTAATCAGCATTAAAGGCCTGGGAGGATTTTCCACTGCACTCAGGGTTCATCACAGCGTCCCACCCAAATTCCAGCCCCGCTCATCCGTTCCATCCCCCAGCGCCCCCACACCAATCAGCGCCTTTTCACTTCCTATCTCAAAGCGTCACCGTGCACCGTGAAACGCCGGCCACATCCCACCGCAGAGGCGGCTGCATTGCAGTGGAGATGGCCCAACAGCCCCGTAGTTAGCCTGTCAGCTCAGCAAGGCTGGATTTTCCAAGGGGCAATGGGATTTCAACCCTTTTGGCAATCCCGTCCTAAGGGCTTCGGGATCCTTTGGAGACAAGCTACCCTCAAGAGCGCAGACATTCATCCCATCACTGCCTTGCTTCCAGTGTGGTGCAGAGCCCAAAGCGCTGCACTCGCTTAGAATTTAGCAGGCCCTGGTGCCCAGCCCAGTACAGATTTCAGCTTCCTAATGGGGTTTTGCATCCGCCATTTATCCCAATTACTGTGCACGCTGCATCTATCACAATATGTGCTCCTAGGAGCGGAAGAGAACATTGATTTGCCCCTGGGTGAGCGGGGGGTGTGTGCAGGGGTGGGGGGAAGAGATTCAAATAATTCTTCCTTTTTAAACAACAAAATGACCAGCTCTGGGGCATTTGAAACAAACCGCGCAGGTTGGCTCTGACAGCCGGACTGCGCTGCGCGAAACAAATGAAGGTTAGAGAGATCAGGGGCAGGGGAGGGAAATTCACTAGGGCTGGGGCTGCAAAAATGGTTTCTGAACAGCCGCGGAGACCAGGTGTTTAGCTCTTTGGGGCGGGCGGTGTCTTTCGGTGCTGTGTTCGTACAGCGCCTGGCACCCTGGGGTCTTGGGCCATGACTGGGGAAGGTGCTGCCCGAATACAGATGGTAACAAATAGCAACAACACTCGTGCCAATGTATTCAAGCTCAGGGTCTTCAGAGCTGAGTAAATGATTGAGCTAGATTAGCGTTTATAAGCCCTGGAAGAATGGCCAGTCTGGACTGGCCAGAGCCCTAGGATATATGTTGGATGGAGCATCCCAATACATCCTGGCTGGGGCTACTGGTTAAGTGGGGCCTACAGGAATAGGCCTTTTCGAGCAGCAGCATGGGCCACAGAGTCCACAGGCTGGGAGTCTATTCCTGGCTCTGCCTGTGACAAACCTGTTTCTCCTCACACCCTTTGTCTGTTGAGCCTGGGACCTTGTCAGGGTTGGGTCCGTCTGTCACGCTGGGCACACTGGGGTCCTGAATTGGCTTCGGGGCTATAGGGGCTACCTGGCTAGAACTAACAGACATCAGCGAGTCCAAGCGCCAATGAGCATGTGCTGAGCTTCTCTGGCCACGAGGGGGGCCTGTTGGCCCATCAAATTCTCCCTCTGGCTGGAAATGGTGAATGTTGTGGGTCGTAGGCTGGGTTTGAAGGTTCCACCAATGTCACGGGAGCGGAGAACCCACCAGAGTCTGCCAGGGCCACGGAGAGCCCACACAGAACTACCAGGGAAGGACCAACCGCGGGGAACAGGTTAGTGTTAATCAGACCCCAACAGCCCCCAGAGGCCCCAGCGTGCTAGGTGCTGTACATACATACGTACATTCCATGCTAACAGATCGTGCCTGCCCTAAAGGGCTCACAGTATAAAGAGACAAAGGGCATGAGGAGAAACTGAGGCACAGAGAGGGGTAGTGACTCACTCAGTAGCAGAGCCAGGATTGGAACCCAGGTGTCCTGGCTCCCAGTCTGCTGCCCTTTGGGCTAAAGCACTCCTCTCTGAACCCCGACTTCGGGTTTCTCCAAGACAGGGGTGTGTGACCGTAATTAATCAATTCTAATTGACACGGGGCTCTCAGAACCCAGCCCAGCACTGCCGATCACAGCCACCCGCTGGTTTCCATAACGGGATTGGACGATGGTTCGGATTTTAATCCTTCGACAGCCTAAGGCTTGGTTTGTTTGGTTGGACGGGGCGGGACAGAAGTTTACATTGAGCTGTCTGTAGTAACACCCAGTCGTTCTCCTGCCTCCCCAGCGCATTGAGACCCCGGTCGGCACGTGCCTCACTCAGATGGTTCCTTCTGACCTCTATTACTGGCCGACGCCATTTTTTTTTTTTGACATTGTGCTGCCCGTTCGCCTGGCTTGGTCAGGTCCCTCTGAAATGCCTCTAGCCAGGAGGAAGCCGAATTATTTGGCAGAATCGGCATGATCTGCCGCTTTGCTTCTCCCGCTCTGACTTAGCTCATCAAGGAACAGCTGAGAGGCCAGTCCTGATTCCACAGGGAGTCCCTGTGCTATTCCCACACGCCTCCGCAAGGGGATGGACATGTCTGGTACTTGTGTGACAATGTCCTATTTCGAGCCGGGCCCTCCTCCCCCCACACTAGGATCCTCCAGTAGAGTTGGGAGCCACTTTGATGCTTCCTCATTAAGTGTATTAAGGTAGCACACAGGACCAGGCGCTACCATAACACATCTCGTTGTTAGTATTAATTGTGTATTACGGTCATGGAGCAGAACCCCTTTGTGCTAGGCGCTGTACAGACAGAGAACAGAGACAGTTACAGCCCCGGAGAGCTTGCAATAATTGTTACCAGATTTACAGGCACGCACACACACACACGCATATAAATGCACACGCACAGGCATACACAAATGTGCACGCACTCACACAAACATATGTGCACACACGTAAATGCACACATACCCAAATGCGTGCGCACACACAAATGTCAGTGCACACACATGCACATAGAAATGTGTGCACACACAGAAATGCATGCGCACACACATGCACACACACACATATGTGCACGCTCACACACACCAATGTGCACGCACATACAAAAATTATAAATGCACACACACAATATGCACACACACAAATGCATGCACACACACAAATGCGTGCATACACACATGCGCACGCACACAAAT
>NW_020665026.1:390433-391912 GCF_002925995.2 Terrapene triunguis
ACACACACACACACACAAATGCCCAGCCCTGCCCAGCAACAGACAGGTCCCCACGGCTGAGCCAGCCCTCGGGTGAATTCAGTGCACGGGACCCAGGAGCGCTGCAGAGGCATGTAGCTGAGCACAGGCTCATGGGGGGCCCAGCAGGGTTGTACCGGGCTCCCCCCACTTCCCCGTTTCTCCCAGATCAGCTCTGACAATGGGTCTCAGCCTGGCTGCCCAGTGCCCCGGGCCCAGGCATTGTTCCCCGTGTGGCTGCATTGTTCGGAGCAGTTCCTTCCCCGGCTGGGCGATGAATGGGCCTTGCAATCCTAAGGAGCTGCATTCACAGCAGAGCTTCCTGCAGGTAGGTGGTGGCGGGGCGAGGGGTGTCACAGGATGCTGGGGGGGGGGGGGTGCCCAATGGGGATTCATGACACCCCATCCAGGCCAGTGAGTTAATTTGGCCGGGCTGTTCTTCCCTGCAGCTGCATCTCCAGCGAGGGCTCTGCCGGCTGGATGCCTCCGCTTAGCCCCAGTCAGCGTCTGCCCCACCCCCTGCCCTGCTGGACCCCCTCAGTGAGGCACAAGGGCAGCTAGCCCCCTTGGATCCTTGGCCTCTCCGCTGGGGCTGATCGTGAGGAAGCCAAGCGGAGCCAGCTGGGTGCCATTGGCCTGTGTGCACGGGGAACTGGGCTGAGACCCTGCAAACTCGTCTCAGCAGCAAGCTCGTGAAGGGCCCGGTTCTCCCCTGCCCTGCGCAGTGCAGCATGGGCAGCCAGCCACTGGCTCGGGTGGCTTTTCCCACCCACTGGGCTCTGGTGTAGATGAGTGCACAAGGGGCAGGGCGCAGGAAAATCGGGCCCTGCACCAGAGACTCGGGTCGGATGGCTTTGAATCAAATCCGGATCGGATTGGAAAAACAGTGGCATAAAGCTCCACATCTCATTCCCTGGGATCCCCAGGCCCTGGGAAACACCCGGGGTTCCTCCAGACAAGTATTTCACTACTGTCCATTCTTAAAAATACACAGGAAATGTGTGTCACCAGCCCAGCCCTCCGGAGAAAACAATTAGGTGTATTACGGTAACGCCAATTGAGCTCAGGCTTCCACGGGCGGGCTCTGCCCAGACACAGAGTGAGAGACAAAGCGCTTAGGCCCAGAGCCTCAAAGGTGCTTGGGAGTTGCCTTTGAGGATCTGGGCCTCAGAGTGTAAATAAAAGGCGGCAGGGGAAACTGAGGCCTGGAGCGAGTAAGTGTCCACAGTCACCCCGCAGGCCAGTGTCAGAACCAGCTGGGGCACTGGAAAAAATCCTCCTGCAAGATTTTCCCACTGGAAAACCCCAGTTTATCATGGGACATCGGGAAAAGGAACATTTCCCAATGGCAGGCCGCTAGGAAGGGACAAATCTCTGGTTTTGTTTCGGCTTTAAAATGTTTCGTTTTGGGAAATCGAAAACGTCTGTTTCTATATTGGCTTGGGGCTTCGGGGTTTATAC
>NW_020665026.1:391922-397953 GCF_002925995.2 Terrapene triunguis
AGCATGCACAGCCCCTGCACCGACTGACCCTACAATAACAAACCAGCCCCATCGCTGATGCAAAGCCCTATGAAAACAAACCGGCGTTCATGGCCCCAGCACTCATGAGTAGTCTGACGATAACAAGCTGGTGTGCACAGCCCTTGCACTGACGGATGAGCCTACGAAAACAGACAGGCTCAGTCCCCGTGCTGAGGCGCAACCCTACAATAACAACCCAGCCCGCGCAGCGTAGCTGTCAGTTTTTCCCTCGAAGGGCAGACGCGGCAACAGCTCCCCATTAGCCTGGACAGCTAAAGAACAACCAGAGCAAACACGGGCCAGAGGTTCTGGGCCAGATCTCAGCTGGTGTAAATCAGTGAGGCTGCACTGATTTCCACCAGCCGAGGATCTAGCCCTCTGCTCTGGCCCTGGCCGCAGGAATGGAGAGGGGAAATTGGCGAGGCTCGCTCAGTTCCTGGCCTTATTTGGCTGCGATCCGTCCAGCAAGGGACACCTGCTTTCGATTGTCGTCGCCTGGCCAATAGCCAGCCAGTCGCACTGCTGTGTAGCTACATTCCTCTTATTATTTTAAACTAAGCCATTTAAAATCTAAGAGCGTTCGGGCAGGGGGGAGAGGGGGACTTTATAAATAGCACTTGTTAGCGGAGCTGGTGGGAAAACAAACCAAAGCAGATGGGGGGGGGGGGGGCTGAGTGGGGTGCTGGGAAGGAAAATACAACCACATGCAGCCGTGTTTCACCTTCTGCGCCCCAGCTGTCCCCCGAGCTCACGTGGGCCGAGCCCTTTGCAAAGCCTGAGCCCACGGGCCACGCCGAGCCGCTGGAATCAATGGTGATGCAGCAGAGACGGGGGCGGACCTGGGCGTGGCGTAGTGCACCACACGCTGGCGGAGCAGCCAGGACACCTGGGTTCTACCCAGCTCAGCCAGGTGCCTGCTGCATGACTTGGGCAAGTCCCTTCTCCGGGCTCTGTCGGCTCTTTGCAGCAGGGACTGGGTGTGCAGCACGAGGGGGGGATGTCAGTGAGGGGATCTGAGGGCTCCCTCGAAATATGATGCGTGTAGGAAAAAACCTGGCTGATCAGCGGAGAAAAATGTTTCGCTCCCTTGCAACGTGGGAGCCTTGTGCGTTTGTCTGGTCGGTTCCACCAGTACGATCAGTTGTTCCCCCCCTTCTCTGTGGGTCTTTGCATGGTGTGTGCCTTTGTGTTGGGAGGTGTGATTATGGGGAGATGGGATGGGGGTGTTTTGGGGGGGTGATTGTGGGTGAGAGTTGATGTGTTGGGAGGTTTGTGATTGTGGCAGCTTGGGGCGTGATTGTGTATCAGTTGTGATTGTGTGTCGGGGTGTGTGGATTTTGTGTGTGTGTGTGTGTGTGTGTCTGTGTGTGTCTGTAATTTTATATCAGTTGTGACTATGTGGCGGGGTGTGTGGATTGGGTGTGTAATTGTGTATTGAGAAAGATGAGTCACCTCTCACCTTTGACCATGTGGGGGTGCGCAGTTCTAGTGGCACTGGGTCAGGCACTGCTACTGTTATGCCCACCTGCCTGAGGCCATGGGCGGGGTGGCGGCCTACCGATCAGAGCAGGAGACAGGAAGCAGGACCTCTGGGTTCTATGCCTGGCTCTGACTTGTCAGATGAATCATTTACCCATGCTGTGCCTCAGTTTCCCCTTTACAAAAACAGGGAGACTTCCCACTCTCAGATTTGTATGGGTTGCCTTTATTATGCAGGGGGTCAGATTCCTGGCCTTAAAATCCATGAAACTATTTCCCGGAGCAGATTGGACTGATCAGCTGAGCTCCACACCCAGCGGGGAGAAGAAAACAGGTTCGGAACATTTCTTCCTGACCTCCTGCTGGGGATCAGCTTATGCCCTGAAGCTTGAGGATGGATGACAAGAGGTTTGCTTGTAATGCATTATTCAGCTACTAGAGGACTCTGTTTGCTCTAGAGGGTGTGAGTCCTGGTAAACAAAGGAGACAGTGTTGGAACTTGAGCTGCACAGAAGCCGCTTTGTGTCTGTAGTTTGTATAATAGACACAGCCTGTTCAGAGCAGCTGCAAATTCCCTAGCCAATGACTGTGTCTCAACCTAGCCAGCATCACCGTTGTTTCTTTGGATATGCCTCTCACTCCTTTCTTTTTAAATCTTGCTCAGTTCTTCGTTTGTTTATCATGTAGCAGTGAGTTCCGCAGGTTATTTATGTGCTTCCCATAAGTAGAGCTAGCTGCCTTTCCAGGTACGCCGTCTGTAGATGGTGGCTTGGGAAGCCCAAGTGCTTAGCCACATGTCTGGTATTTATATTCATATTAACACAGCATCTAGTGGTCCAAGCTGAGATCAGGGACCCACTGCACAGACGCAGCATGAAAGACAGTCACTGCCCTGATGAGCTCACAGTCTAAGTAGACAAGGGTGGGAAGGGAAACTGAGGCACGGAGACTTGCGGATGTAACCTTAGCGTCTCTGTGCCTTAGTGTCCCCACCTGTCTCCTGGGGACAACAGCCCTGCCTCGGGGGGTGGGGCTGGGGGCTGGGAGGTTGAATACATTAAAGACTGTGAGGAGCTGGAATAGTTTTCTTGCTCCAGTGCTGTGCTTAGCTGCCGGCTCCGCAGCGGAGCTGGGGTGAGGAGGCTGTACCAGGCCTGTCAGCGCTGGCTGCAGAAGGGATCACCCAGGATAACGCTGGCCAGACCGGAAAGCCGGAGGGGCCCTGCTCCTGTGTCCTCCCCGGTGCAGAGCTGCTGTTGGCTTCAGCGGACAACTGCGGCCATCACAGGATTAGGCCCTGAAAGGAGGCTGCCCTGGGGCACAGAGAGACGCTGGGTTAATTGTCATGGCGACTCTGCCAAAGTCAGTTGTGTTGAGGTCGTCCGGGCAGGGCCGGCCTCTCCCCATGTGCCTGGCACACCGATGCCCTGATCTCAGCTGGGGCCTGTAGCCTCTGCTTTAACACAAAGAGAAAAGAGAAGGGACCTGTGTGTAACAAGGCCCAGATGGGACTGGGGTGCAGGGCAGCACTCGGGCCTCCACAGGGTCAGCTTGTGAACCTGGTCCCACTAATTTGGGAGCCAGCCAGAGCTGGGTTGAGGCCTGAAGCGTCCGCATCTGGTCTGCCGTGATGAGAGCGGAATCGCAACGTTCTTGGGTTTTTTAAACAGGTTTCTAGCCCTCGGGGATGCCAAGAAAATATGCCCTGAGTGTAACCGACGCCTGCCTGAGTCTGCAGCCAGCCTGACCCGACGGCTCCGAGAGGTGTGAACCATCCCATTTGTTATCTCTGAAACCTGCCGCTGTACTGCCGCCCTACTGGACGGGTGGGGCTATAGCCCATGGGCAGGGCTACAGAGGGGCACGCAGCGGAGACTAGAGACAGACCTTCCCCGTTGTGTGTGTGTATGTGTATGTGCTGCTTCAATTGGTCCTTCTCTATGGAAACCATCTACGGCCTGCTGGAACATTAAATCGCTGGGGCAAATGAGGTTTGGTACGTCCGGCTGGCTGCCGCTGCAGTATCTAATTCGCTGCCTGAACAAATCGCTTCCACTCCGGCTCGGTAATTTTCAGCTAACTCGTACAGCCAAGCCCAGCCAATTAGATGTGCCGCGTCTCGCTCACACACACATGCTTACTTTTGAAAAACGTCTCTGCTCTTGGAAGTAATTTCAGGTAAGATCTCCAGCGTACCAGCCTCCTTGGGCTACGTGCCCTGTATCAGCTCATAATGGGACTGGCAAATCACCCAGAACCCGCCGCTGGGGAAAGGAGTTATTATAACGGGGTTCAAAAGGGAGCTAGATAGATTCATGGAGGATAGGTCCATCAATGACTAGTAGCCAGGATGGGCGGGGATGGTGTCCTTAGCCTCTGTTTGCCAGAAGCTGGGATTGGGTGACAGGGGATGGATCACTTCATAACCTGTCTGTTCATTCCCTCTGGGGCACCTGGCATTGGCCACTGTTGGAAGACAGGATACTGGGCTGGATGGACCTTTGGTCTGACCCAGTCTGGCCGTTCTTATGTTCTTATGAGTTTCAGAAAACAAGGTGACAAAAGGATCCCAGCCCGACCGTGGGCTGGGAAGGTGTGATCACCGCTCCTTTCCTTCCCACACCCCACCCTGGGCAAAGCCCATCACTAGGGCAGGCTGTGGTCACAATGAGCAGCGCTCACAGAGCTCTGCTCCGTGGGGCTTGCGCTACCACGGTCCCCACTCTTCAGAGCGGGAAACTGAGGCACGGTATGATTATGGTCCCGTGGCCGTTTTCCAGCAAAGCCAGGCTTAGAGCTCAGCTCGCCTGGCTCCCGGCTAGCCTGCTCTGATGGAGGAAAACTGCCCAGCAAGCTAATTGCCACCCTGTAGAGTGGGGAACGCCCCCCCTCCCGCAACAGCCCATTCCGCCGTAATCCAAATCCCCTCTTGGGCGGGGAGGGGTCTTTTCCCATCTTGCGCCTTCTGATTGTTCAGCCCAGATGCCATGCTGCCTGTCTCTGAGCACAACCCTTCATCTCCCGCCCACCCAGCACCGCTGCAGTCTCCTTACTAGGCAGAAGTCAGGGGCCATATTCACAGAGCCGAATGCGCCGGTGTAGGGGCACCAGTTTAATAATACTGCGTAGGACCCCATAAATCCTAAGGACGGCCCTGTACACGCTACTGCAAGGCTATCTGTACCAAATCTGCCTTGTGAGCTATCATGTGACAACCGCGAACACACTGGTCAATGGTGTCATTGTAAAATCTCCGTGACAGCATCAGCTGGCAAGTCATAAATTCTCTCCCGGTGATGTCATTGGAACGTGTGTAAAACCCGACGGCCTAGCCCTGGTCAAGGCAATGGACAGGTTTGTCCTAGACAAAGGACTGCGGATTGGCTTGGCTGACCAGCCTGATGCTCAGGCTGAGACAATGATGGGGCACTGGCATAAAAGCTAAACAAAGCCATCAAGCTAACGAGGGGAGGAGGTAACGACGCACCCAACACCAGCGTGAAAGCTTCCCTGCCCGGGAGGAGAAAAGGGACTTCATCTGCGACCGCACCGCAGCGGTTAACTGGATGATAAAGACAGGGAGGCGGAACCGCAAATGCCAGGCAGGTCAATGAACTGATTGCAGACAATATGACTGTCGTAAAAGAGGAGCTAGTCAGCTCGCTTATGAGCGCTAATGGTGATGAATATTGTAACATGTCTGTATTAACACTAGGGGAGGAATTATGGCTCCTCACTGGTATTACACCGTAAAGTCTGGCCCCAAAGGCTGTCTCCCAGACAGGAGGGAAGGCAGCTGCTACCTGTCGCCAGTGAAATTAACAAAAGTGAGGCCAAACCCAATGCAAACTCCATTTATATACTAATGGGCAGGGGTGGGAAGTCCCCAGGCAGGGGAGAACAGCGGGGATCAGCCCGAGTCTGGGGACAAAACAGTGAGTTTAGGACGATAGACGAAGCCATCCGGACAGATGCAAGGGGCCACAGCTCTTGCAAGCCCAGACAGATGGACAGGGCCGGCTCTAGGCACCAGCAAACCAATGTGCTTGGGGCGGCACATTTTCAGGGGTGGCATTCCGGTCACCTTTTTTATTTTTTTGCTTCAGGCTGGCCCTGACAGCAGCTGTGCCTCATGCGTGGGGGGCACCCAGGGGCCGCTGCGGTTCACGCTGCGGGGGAGCAGCGCCCGCACCTTGTGGCTGGGCCGGGCAGGCTCCGAGTGGGGGACACGCGGGCTGGGGGCCACCCCTCGGGGCACACGGAGCCGCCTGCAGATGCCGCAGGGTGGCCGCCCCCCAGTGCTGCAGCCGGGGCTGGGCGAAGCAGCCTGAGCCGCCCAGGGGCTGCAGCAGGGTGGCCAGAAGCAGCAGCGGGGCCATAGAGGGCAGGGTGCTGCCGTGTGGGGCCCGCGTCCCGCTCTCTGGGGCTCCGCTCCCTCTGGGGCTACCCTGCCCTGGCTCCTCAGCCTCCTGCCGGGGCTGTCCCCCGGCTCCTCAGCCCTCTGCCCTCCCGGGTCCGGCCGGTCCTGGAG
>NW_020665026.1:398053-404790 GCF_002925995.2 Terrapene triunguis
GGGGTGAGAGTCCAGGGCTCAGGTAGGGGGCAGCCAAAATTTTTTTTTGCTTGGGGGCGGCAAAAAACCTAGAGCCGGCCCTGCAGATGGATCCTTCAAACAAGGGATGGGGGGGCGGGGTTTGAAATCCCTGGGAACTGACTAGAGTGAGAAACCTGCTTAGGCCAAGATGGTTCCCCTAGGAAGACAAGGGAAAGCAGCCCCTTGCACTTCTGACTGAGAGGAGGTCGGCCATGGCTGGCAGGAAAAGGCTTGGCTGGAAATCAGCCTTGACCCAAGGCTGTAGCTTATGACGTCTCAGCCACGTAGTCACTTTTATTTGCTGGTCACTGTTTTATCTTTATCCCTTGTACTCGGGCTCACTTCAAACCTCCAGCGTTTGTCACTAAACGTGTTGTAAGTTTAATCCGCCCCCTGCCAGTGCTACGTTTGCCTTGACGGGCTCGTTACCTCCAGGGCCAGGAATAAGCGGCGCTTTTATCTTTATAAAGGAGCCACGCGGACCTTAATGCTCAGCGTGCTCCAGGAGAGGGCTGGGTGCTTCGGGGCAGGTAGTGTGGGGGAAATGCAGGACAGGTGTGTGTCTGTGTGCTGGGGTCTCCTAGGGTTGCCAACTTTCTAATCGCACAAAACTGAACATCCCTGCCCCATCCCTTCCCTGAGGCCCCGCCCCTTCTCATAGGCCCCACCCACTTGCTCCATTTCCCCCTCCCTCCGTCTGTCACTCTCCCCCACCCTCACTCACTTTCACCGGATTGGGGCAGGGAATTGGGGTGTGAGGGAGGGGGTGAGGGCTCTGGCTGGGGGTGCAAGCTCTGGGGTGGGGCCGGGGATGAGGGGCTTGGGGTGCAGGAGGGGCTCAGGGCTGGGGCAGGGGGTTGGGATGTGTGGGGGGCTACAGGGTGCAGGCTCCAGGAGAGAGTTTGGGTGTGGGAGGGGACTCCAGGTTGGGGAAGGGGGTTGGGGTGTGGGGTCCCAGCAGCGCTTACCACGGCTCCCAGGAAGTGGCCGCTAGGTCCCTGCAGCTCCTAGGCGCAGGGGCAGCCAGGGAGGCGCCGCGTGCTGCCCTCGCGCCCACAGGCACCGCCCCCGCAGCTCCCATTGGTCACGGTTTCCGGCCAATGGGAACTGCAGGGCCAGCACTCGGGGCCGGGGCAGTGCATGCAGCCTCCCTGCAGGACCTGGCAGCTGCTTCTGGGAGCCCCAGGCCCCCACTGCGCCGCTGACCGGACTTTTAACGGCCCGGTTAGAGCTGTTATCCTGTGAGACGCTGTAAGAACTGCAGCATCGGAGCAGACAAATCGACCCTCTAGCTTGGTGGCCCGGCTCCACCAGAGGCCAAGGCCGGTGTGCGTGTAATTTCTTTCTCACCTGGCCACCACTGCATGCCCTGCAGCTGAGGTCGATGGGCCGTGTACGGTAACCTCCCAGCTGACCAACCGCAGAGACTAGTCCTGAGGGGTGAGCTGGTACTGGGGCCTGACAAAGCATTCTGGGACTTGTAGTCCACGAGGACTGGCGGGTGTTGTAGACTCAGCAGCAGTGCATGCTGGGAAGGAATGCCCAGGGAATATAAGAAGCAGCCTTCTCGGGAAACAGAGACTTTCCCCCTCAACATACCCCTTTACAATCCCTGCCCCATTCTTTGCAGGCACCTGGCTATTAAAAACCAATGGTACATAACCCTGCAATGTTATGTGGCTCAAAACTTTAGTGAGGCTGGGTCTTAAACACCAGGAGCCTGCACCAGGCCAGTCAAACTGGTTTCACTCTGATTCTGGGAAGAGTGGGGGCTCATTTCTGTGTAAATTAACCCTGCTCCCAACTGACTTCAGCCAAATCAGAGCGTGCCCACGGCTCAGGTTTCAGTTCCTACCCATGGTTAAAGCTGGGCCGAGCGGAGTGCCCCCACAGCCTTGTGCAGGGCCAGATTTCCAAAAGTGCTCCGCTCCCATTGTTCTCAGTGGGGGAGGGAGGAGGATTCGCCATTGTTTTCTGTGCCGATCCATTGTTCTCAATAGTAGTGTGTGTGTGATACTCCATTGTTCTCAGTGGGGGAGCGGGTGTCTCTGTTCTCAGTGGGGTTGGCAGGGTGCTGACACATTTGAAATTCTAGCTTTTGGGGCCAGATCCAAAGCAGGCTGGAGGTGATGGGAAGCCTCTCATTGACGTGGGCTTTGGACCAGAGCCACATCCCTGTGCTGTGGGGGGGTCAGATAGATCAGACCATATCCCAGAGAGGGTGTGTGTGTGTGTGAGACAGATGGCTCAGACCCATACACCAGTGCAAGGGAGTGGAATTATATGGATCAGACCCATACCCCAGTGGAGGGAGTGAGATGGATGAGACCTGTACCCCAGTGGGGGGGTGGGTGAGTGAGATGAATCAGACCCATAGCCCAGTGGCGGGAGTGAGATGGATAATGGGGGGGGAATGAGATGGATCAAACCCATACCCCGGGGGGGGAAGCGTGAGATGGATCAGACCCATAGCCCAGTGGGGGGAGTGAGATGGATCAGACCCGTACCCCAATGGGGCAGGGGAATGAGATGGATCAGACGCGTACCCCAGTGGGGGGGGGGGAATGAGATGGATCAGACCTGTACCCCAGTGGAAAATTTCCCCCCTCCCCCAGCACTCATCCTGATGATCAGACTCAGCCTGAACACTGGAGCTCTCTGCCGGCGCCACTCCTTTGTTGTTTTCTTAACGCTCTGGTACAAAGCTCATTTGTGGGTAATTGACCTTATCCACCCACACCCAAAAAACGACCCAACATTTGGGGCATGACGAGATTATATAATTCAGGCATCAACGCGGGCTGTGTCTGTCCCGACACCGCATGTACATGGCTGCAGCACCATTGGCTTGTGCACAGTTCGCTCTCCTACACGGTAGGATAAATTTGACTTCTCTTATGCGAAGTTACCTTGAAATATATATATATATATTTATAGCTATGTACAGTATTTATATATATATTCCACAAGGCTCGTAGGGCCATCTGTCTGAGGCTTCCCAGCCCTCAAGTTGCTGGCCGGGTTGGGAGCGCTCTGATCTTCCCCCCAAAATTGATTTTTGTCCCACGACGGGCTGTCCCAGGCTGATGCTTTCACCTGCCCCGGAGGGCTCTGAAATCTGCCTGGCCGCGGTGACGCCGCTGGGTGTCAAACCTCTGGCTCCAGCACGGGCCGATGCTACAACGGGGCCTTTGCATTTAAATTAGTTTCGTCTAATAAATAAAACCAATTAGCGGCAGGTTACCGGGGGCTTAAATGGAGCTGGGGGGAGGCAGGACGAGGCAGAAACTGAGGCGTGATCCCCTTTTCTTCCCGCCTTGGCTGGTTCTTGGCGTCGTTTGGAAGCAAAATGGAGCTGCGGCGTGGCGGGCTGGCCCGGCTTCCGTTCCCTCGGGCCCTGCCTCTCCGCAGATCGTAACAGGCCGAGTGGGAAAGGAGGCGGCTGGTTGACAGCGTGGCCCCCACAGCTTTTTTGGGGGGGGGGGGGGGGGGGGGGGCGGGTGGGCGGGGGCCCCCCCACTGTTTTGGGGGGGGGGGGGTGGATGTGGTGGCAGAGGGACATGTTCTCCGCCCGCCCCATGGTCTTGAAGCTTGGGCGTTAGGAGGGGACGTGTGCTGGATGCATGTTAAAAAAAAAGGCTCTTTTAGATGCAAAACTACAAATCCAGGGGGCAGAGGGCGGGGCCTTTCGCCCGGCCGCTTCCGATTGTTCTCCCCTCCCCCACCCCGGAGCCGCGGACGGGGGCTCAGGGGGCGCCGGCAAGCAGTGCCCCCCCCCCCCCCAGCTCATGCTGGCGGGGTCAGTACTTGAACTGGGCGGCCGGCTTGATGGGGGACGAGGGCATGAAGAGCAGCTTGGGGGGCACGTCGGGCTTCATGGAGGCCGATCTCTTGATGCCGCCGGGCCTGGGCAGCGAGCTCTGGAAGACGCCGTGCCCTTCGAGGGGCACCTGGGTGCCCGTGGAGTGCATGCGGGTCAGGAGCGCGGGGGGCGGGTGCTGTCGGACTGCCTGGCTCAGGCTGTGCTGCCGGGAGATAAGCCCCCCGCCCATCGCTAGGTTCATCAGCTTCTGCGCCGAGCACAGCGAGTGCCTCTGCGACGGGTGCCTGGGCGGCGGCTGTTTCTCCAGGCAGGACTGCGGCGTGACGTCGGGGGGAACGTCCAGCCTCCGGGGCAAGCTGTCCCTGGGGAGGGTGGAGGAGCTGTAATAGGGGGCGCTCTCGGTGTCCGGGATCTTGGGCTGCACCCTGTTGGCGAAGGACATGGCCGCGTGGGGGCTGATGGCCGGCTGATGGCTCAGCAGTTTCTTCGGGGAGCCGCTAGCTTCGTGGAGGTGTTTCAGCAGCTCCTCCAACGTCGTCACCTCCACCCCTTTCGGCAGGTAGCACTGGGAATGGCGCACCAGCACCCGCTCCGCGTTGGGGATCTTCTTTTCATCCGGGTAGCCGGCCAGTGACGGGTCGTAGCCCTGGAGGTTGCTAGGCAGCACCATGGCGCCGGGGAACTGGAAGACCTGGGTGCCGGAGACGGGGCCGGGGAACAGGTGGCCCTTGCCCTGCGACTCCTTGGCGTTGTTGCAGTTCTGGTTCTTCTCCCATTGGTTCCTGATGGCCTTCATGTTCTTCATGGGCAGCTCCGGGGTGGACTCAGGCGTGGGCAAACCGGACAGCTCCGGGTGCTCCTTCACGCCGGCCTTGGCTGTTCCGTTGTGCGGCTCCTTCTCACTGGGCAGCAGCGTGGTGTACAGTTTCGGAGAGGAGGCTTCTGTCAGCCCATCCTTGGACGGGTTGTCCAGCAGCCCGTTCATCTTAGCCAAGCTCCGCAGGGACAGGGGTCGCTGGATCGTGTTCTCAGGGTCCTTGCTGACGTGCTTGGTCTTCTGGAACACGTGGCTGCAGTAGCAGGAGACGAACAAACCGGAAAAGAAGGCCCCAAGGACGAATGACACAAAGACGCAGCCGATGAGGAAGGTGAAATGGACGCTCTTGGAGCCGTCTTGGCCTTCGGATTCCTGCCGCACGCCTAGAAACACAACACACGCACACAAAGAGAGAGTTAGACGGGAGGTTAATCCATCAACATCCTCAAGAGTCTCAGAAGAATTGGCTGGGGCAGGAATGTCCTTTTCGTGGGCTGGAACTGAGTAAAATACCCTTCCCAGGTCGGGACCCATTTTGGAGAGGCCGGAGACGTTAGCTCACGGCGTCTTTTCTCTCTTGTTTTCTGTTCAGAATGAAATAGGGACAAGCCAAGGAAATCCCCGAATTTGTGCTCCTGTTGAATAATCTCTGGGACTGCAGAAAGGGGCAATGACATGAGATGGGGAATGGAATTGGATGGCCAACATGGAGTCAATGAAGGTGCAACATGGAAGATTCCTGCCTGAAATAACCCCTTTGATTTTGCCCAGGGGTGAAATCTGGCCCAGTGGCTGCTGTCCTGCATGGAAAGCTATGCCAGCTCTTCGGAGCCAGTGCGAAACTCCAAGGATGCCCGGGGTGGGGGAGGGAGCGGGTTATTATTTCTAGCGATGGGCAAGCGAAGAAGGCCACCCGAAGGCCTCATTTGGGAGCAACTTTTTTAAAGTCAACGGAGTCACAGGGATGTAATGAAGAGGAGATTCAGGCTGTGGGTTCAGATGAGCATCTGAAGGCCACAGATTCAGAGGTGTTAAGAGCAGAAGGGACCATTAGATCATGCAGCTGGGCCTCCCGTATGGCCACAGGCCAGATAATTTCACCCAGTTCCCCCTGGATTCGCCAAAACCTTGCGCTCGACTAAAGTTTCGGCTGTTGAGCCCCGTCTTGGATGTTGCTTTGAACTTTGTGCTCACAAACAAGATGGATGGAAATCTTGGGGGAACATGGGGGATGCTGAACAGTCCCTGCCTCTGGTGGGGACAGAAATACTGCCGAGAGAAGATGAAAAACAGCAGTGGGGGGAGGCCTGAAGGACCCACGTGGCTTCTGCTGGAGGTTGGGGTGATGGGTCCTCACCAGTTTACCCAGTTAGGGGCGGCAACGTGTCAGCTTCCTGTGGGAAAACCCCTTGAAATTCAATCATCCCGTTAGCCGGGCCGCTGCAGCTGTTTCTGCTCCTTTATTCTTTTCCTCCCCTTTGCAAGCCGCTGAGGCCTTATTCTAATGGCACCGTACGGGGGGGAGCTGATTAATTTCAAAGCTGCGGGCTCCAAACAGGGACTGGAGCAGGATTAATTTCAAAGCTGCGGGCTCCAAACAGGGACTGGAGCAGCCGAGCCCAAGGCAGCCAGAAGGCAGGCGGCTGCGGAGAGCAACGAGTGGCCGAAAGCGCAGAGTGGCAGGGAAAGCAATCAGCCTGCCTGATGGCTAATTGTGAAAGCTGGCAGCAGAGAGAGAGAGAGAGAGACAAAGAGCAGACAGAGGAATGGAAAACTAGAGAAAAAAGAGAGCAGGAAACATGGACACGGAGAGAGAGGGAAAGGACCCTCCCCCACCCCACTCCCACTGGCTATCAGGCCAACAAGGGGCACTGAGGAGGGGGTCACCATTGGGCCCCAAGAAAGACATGGAGATAAGAGAAAAGAGGCAAGGAGATTAGGGGACAGAAAAAGAGAGAGAAAAGAGATTAGCTAGCCAGCTAGAGGGGGTGTGTGGGGATAGATAGATAGATTAGGGTTACCATATGTGGAGTGTCCCAAAAGAGGACACTCCACGGGGTCCCGGCCCCGCCCCCC
>NW_020665026.1:405190-428789 GCF_002925995.2 Terrapene triunguis
TAGATAGCTAGATAGATAAAGGGGGTGTATGGGGATAGATCGATAGATTAGATAGCTAGATAGATAAAGGGGGTGTATGGGGATAGATCGATAGAGGGGATATGAGGATTGTTTGTCCATAGTTTGTCCACTGGCTTCCAAGGCCTTTGCCTTAGGCCGCTTTGTGTAACTTGCCCTGAGCCCCAGGCTGGCTGTGTGGCCCCTGTGGGTCTTTGCTGATTTAGCTCTTTCTGGGGATGCGGGGTAGCAAAGGGAGATGGCGAGTGGGGCAGCAGGGAGGGACCTGGGGGATTTGACTGCTGGAGCAGCCACTGGGCCCATCCCTGCAGCTTGTGGAGAGACCCAAGCGGGTCCTGTTGGGGCGATGTGTGTAGGGAAGGGAGGGTTCAGGATTCAGAGGCAGGAGAAACCCTCAAGCTGCAGAGCATAATCCAGGTATCCCTCCTGGGGTCAGGAGGGAGCATTCCCTGGGGGCAGGTTCTCCCATCACTGCAGGATCCTGGCAGCTTCCTCTGATGCAGCTGGTACCAGCCACTGGGCAAGAGGAGATTGCGGTTGGCCGGAGCCCCGTCCTGACCCACCCTGGAGATTCCCATGGGAAGTCAGTAGGGGAACAGAGCCCAGGGACCCAGCTGGGGCCATAGGGGTCAGCGGCAGGGCTGTGCTGTTTTGCAGTTATCCCAAAGGGCATGTGATGAGCACAGGTCTGTCCTGAAACGGTGCAAGACACCATGGGCTTTGCACAAGCCAGGCTGATGGCACAGAAACAGCATGCTGCCCAGACACACGCGCCCTGCCCTGCCCTCCGCAGCCACGAGGGACGAATCACACTCCGTGCAGTTAGTAATTAAAGGAGAAGCATTTGTGCCACTGGGGAACTGAAGCTGCAGGGGGAGCTGGTCAGCCGGCCGTGGCAGTAAAGCGTGTGCGGGTGACAGCGGCAAGCAACGTGTTCCATGCAGCAGCAACGGCGGTGCTGGGGGAAGATGCCCATGTGGAGGGGCTGGCGCATGACACAGGATCGGGGGCCCCTACCCCGAGTACTCACGGTCACCCAACAGCTGATCAGTCGACCAAGAGAACAAAGGGCCATGATCCATGTTTCTGTCTCCTAAAAATATCCTCTTTTCCAGACCCAATACCCTCCAGTGGAACCCAGGAGTCCTGGATTCCAGACCTCCACACCAACCATGAGGCCCCATGTCCTCCCAAAGCCAGGAAAGGAACCTAGGAGTCCTGGCTTTTATTCCCTTGCTCTTACAACTAGGAAACACTTCCTCTTGGTGCCATGAACAGAACTCCAGGGTCCCGACTGCCAGTCCCCTACGCCTCGAATAGAACCCAGGTGTCCTGACTCCTCCTCCCAAGGTCTGGCAGGGTTCAGATGAACCGTGGGGGGATCGCGACACTAAGTCATGTGGGTGTGCGTGATCTCCCACAGCTCGGCCAGACTATTGGCATTTTATGTTAGCCACAGGGGTCAGGAAAAAAGGCACCGTCTTCCCATTCATGCCTTGACTTTTTCAAGTACGGCGCGAGAAATGAAAGAGACGGGAGGGGGCTGATTATTGTGACCGGGTACAAAACCCTGTGAGTCAAGGGAAAAAACGATTTTTTCCATTAAAAAAAAAAGGGTAATAAAGTATCCATGGAAACGGGCCATTTCTTTCTACTCGGGCCGGGAGAGTTGGACATCTGTAGATCTTTTATCCAGGCAGCCGGGAGGGAAGGGGGACTGGAACTGGGTCAGTCTGGCATCTGCCAAAGGCAAAAGTCTCCCCAGAGCGAAGCCATCAAAACAGCTTCTTTGCACCCGAGCTTTTGGGAGTTAAAACCCTCAACCCAGCCCCTGCTGAAATCAGCCTTTCCACTCGGCTGAGGCATCAATCTTAAAAATCCCAGAAGAGGGGGAAGGGGAGAAGGCTGGAAGAGAACTGGATTTCTTTTCCTTTCTTCTTTTTTTTGGGTTGTTTTTTAGCTCCATCGAGCAGGAATTTGCTCCCTGGCTGGGAAAACACCAAAGCGCCACATCACAGGCTGGAACCGGTCCACAATCCACCCCACAACCCCTTCGCCATGGACTTTTAACCCACTGGTACCTAGGAACCCTGCAGCGCCAATGCCTTTCATTTTAGGGGATTTTATTGTATCCTTTGCTCTGTGCTTAAAGGGGGAGACACAAGGGGTCACAGTTGTTAACTGAGCTGGGTCGCACACCACAGCTGCAGCTCCCTCCACTGCTTTCACTGCCCTCCGTCCTGCCCTGGCTGGGTGCTGCTCGCTTTACAAAAGCCAAGCCACGCGAGGCCTTTAAAGAAAAGACAGCGGATCCCTTTAATCCGCTGCGGTTCGCCGTGGGGAGCAAGGGGCAGGACTGCGGGGACAGGACGCGGGGACCCTCTTCATTTTGTTAAAAATGGGAGCTTGACGAATGACACAGGAAATCCGCGTCTGTGCCGAACCAATCTGTTATTCAGCCAAAGTTCAAGGGAATCCGTGCTTTCAAATTCCCTTGAGGGCTGAACCCCTCCTTTGGCTGTTCAGTTCAGCCCCACAGCTGGGAAAGCGCAATTTACGAGCGCAAGATGCTTTTTGATGAGTGTTCCCCAGCCCGCTGGCAGCAAGCGGTATGGAGCCGAGCTCGTCTCCCCGTGCCACGAGGGGCCAGATCCTCAGCTGGTGGAAATGGGCGTCGCTCCATCGGAGTCAACCGTGCTACATAAGCTGAGGATCTGGCCCATTGACTCCAATGGAGCGACGCCCGTTCACCCCAGCTGAGAATCTGACCCCATGGACATGTCCAGCCTCAGGGAGAGGTATAGGGGTGGGGTGGGGGGAATACTGGGGTTACCTTAGGCACGCTTGGCTTTCCGAGGCTGTGGTATGGGGCACCCCGGTCTGCCCTGGGACCTGCCATTTCCGGCTCTGATTTATTTCCCGGGGCAGGCGCCTTTGCTCGCACGCGGGAGAGCCGGTGCTGCCCATCTGCGCCGCGGAGTCTGTCCCGGCACGGCTTACGGGGGAAGCCACTGGGGCTGCCTGGCTGGGCAGGGGAACGTGGAGGGGAACTGGTGTCTCAGACTGGATGTTACAGTCTGGGCATCAGGCTAATGTCTAATACACTCCACGCTGCAGTAAGGCGTGCGGGGGGCAGGCGAAGGGCTCTGGGGCATCCGCGTTTAGCAGAAGGGTGACGGGGGAGCTCGGCTCCCGTCTCTTTCTCTCGTCCGTTACCGCTCAAGGCAGAGCAATCAGTAACTCTGGGCAATGGAAGCAAGGCGGCGGAACGTGCTGCTGATGGAAAGTCGCTGGCTCATCTGGAGGGCAGGGGCTGGCACAGGCTGCAGGGAGCTGAGCTGCCTTGCACTGGGGTCCCGGCTCCGCAGGGCTGGGGAGGTTGGTGCTTGGAGGGTAGACATCCCCCCCCCGGCAAAGAGCCTGGTGGATACAAGGGGGGTGGCTGACCCCGGTGTCCCAGGGAGCTGCGGTATTTCAGGGGAGGCGTAACCCCTTGCGGCTGGTGAGGATCCTGAGGCACTTTCAGCTAGTGTCAGGGGGTTAACCCCCCTCTCCAGCCTGAACGCTGACCTGCATAGTTACCTTCTACCCTACCCCTGCACATTCTCTTCTATGTCCCAGCCTGGTCTACATGGCTGTTAAACAGCTGCTGCGTTCCACCCCAGAGATGGCTGCATGCTAGTGGTGAGTGAATGGGTCCTATATAAACAGCTGCTGCGTTCCACCCCGGAGGTGATTGCATGTTAGTGAGTGGATGAGCCCTATATAAAGAGCTGCTGCGTTCCACCCCAGAGGTGGCTGCATGCTAGTGGTGAGTGGATGAGCTCTATATAAAGAGCTGCTGTGTTCCACCCCAGAGGCAGCTGCATGTCAGAGGGGGGCTGAAGTAAAGAGAGCTGTAGCAGTAAGGTCACTCTCAGAGGCTTTGAGAGGTTTTGGTTATTAACAACACCGGGCTCTGCTCAGTCACCCTGGAATGGCACCAAACACCCTCCTCCTCTTGCTGCAGAAGGCCCTTGAGTCGGGCCCAGGCCCCACACTGGGGAAGGCTCCCCAGGAGCCGCTCTATTCGCCTGGCTCTGGGAGCAGTGACAACAGCTGGTCCTCGACTGACTCCTGGTTAGAAGGTCACATCAGCGACAATACCCTGGGGCACCCCCCTCAGGGCTCCCGCCCTGCTGACTTAGCAGGGATCAGACGCCGTGCTCACGCAGAACTGCTCACCCCGCTGCTCCGGCCCTGCCAGCCCCTGCTCACATGAATTCAGCCTCATGGGCACCCTGCGAGGGAGAGGCGTCCAGGGTCACCGTCAGCTCTCCGCTTGGCCCATGGCTTACACCCGGGACGGATTCGGCCCATGTCCCTCACTTGATGGCCGGGGAAGCGAAGGTGCAGAGGGCGGCAGAGGCCAGGCCACACCCTGAGTCAGGGCTTGTTCACATGGGAACGTTATCCCGGTGTCAGGGCTCGTCCACACGACGGATGCTAGCGCGGCCCAGCGATGGCGCTGTAGCCCCGTAGTGCGGATGCTTCCTACGGCGGCAGACGGGGTTTCCCTGTTGCTGTAGGAACCAGCCGCGGAGCGGAGGACTGTGGATTTTTCCCCCCCCCCCCCCCGAGCTATGTCGACCTGCATTTTACATGTAGCCCAGGTGTGAATTCAAACCGTGCTAGCTATAACCGACGGGGGGACGCTTTATCCCAGGACGAGGGGCTTTTTTTCCGGTTTAGCATAATCCCTTTCCAAAGTGATAGATGCCAAGCCTAAAAGAGATACAGGCTTCCGGTGTCTCTCTAGTGGTTTAAATACTCATCTTATCTCATACTGGTATAACTTTCTCATACAGCCAAGCAGTCAGCAAGAGAATCCAGGCGTCCTGGCGCCCCATCCCCTGCTCTAACCACTAGACCACACTCCTCTCCCAGAACCAAGACTGGAACCCAGGAGTCACAACTCCCAGCCCCTTCTGCTCTAACCACTAGACCACACTCCTCTCCCAGAACCAAGACTGGAACCCAGGAGTCCCAACTCCCAGCCCCTTCTGCTCTAACCACTAGACACCACTGCCTGCCTGCAAGCTGGGAACAGACGCCAGGACTCGTGACTACCATTTATCGGTTCTAACCGCTAGCGAAAACTCTCCTCCCAGAGCCAATAGAACCCAGGAGTCCTGCATCCCAGTCCCGGGCGCTAACCATTAGCTCACAACCCCACCACTGATTTTCCAGGCAGTATATATCGGGGGGGGGGGAGGAGGGGTGATGAGTCGTTTTTTCTGAGAGGTGGGGGAGGTTCCCCTGAAATCGTCCCCTCTGATCCTCCAGTACCCTGCTGGGTTGGTGACTTTACCCAGGGCTCGGAGCTGCGAGCAATCGGTGGCCTTCCCCCTGCCCACCCTGGTGCCAGTACTGACTGGATAAGGCCAGACAAGCCTTTCATCTGCGGGGGGGGGGGGGGGAGATAATCTGGCTGCTTTTCGCGACCCATTTCCGCTCACTCCAGAGCCTGCTTCCGAGCCCTCGCTGCAATTTGACGGTTATTTTCTCGCCTTCCCCCCTGCCAGGAGCAGCGCCGTCTCGCTGCTTGGCTTTGGTTTTATAGCTGCTTGTGTGTCTGGCTGGTTTTTTTAAACAGACATTAGTGCTAATGCCCCAATCAGCTTGGCTTTTAAAAGCCATTTCGGCTCTGGCCCTTCAGCTGTCTCCCAGGCAAAAGGCATCCGTGCCTTCCCTCTCCAAAGGGGTGGGCGCATTTGCTTCTCTTCGGCCTGTGAGTTCTGCAGAAGGGATGGACTGACAGCGCTGGAGCCTGTCCTACCTCAAGCCTCAGGTGGGGGAAGGCATCAGAGCTCCACCGTCTTTGAGCCAGGACTCCTGGGTTCTGCTCTGGGTCCCTGCCTTAGGTTAGGGGTTAGAGCGGGTGTCAGGACTCCTGGGTTCTCTCCCAGGCTCGGGGAGGGGGGGAGGTGCAGCCCAATGCCTAGAGGGGGGTGGGGGACTGGACTTCAGAGGAGCTACCCCAGTCTTTACCAGCTGCGGATCTGTCTGTGCAGCACAATTCCCCAGCCCCCGAATCCTGATGGCTCCTTCCCTGCTGGCACTAAGGGAGCAGCGGCAAGTGCCAAGCGCTCGCTCTGAGTTCAGCGGGCAGAGGGCAGGACACTGGGGCAGCGGGGCCAATGGTCCCACTGACTGCAGAATGGACACCGGGCAGATCCCGGTTCTAACCACCTCCCACCCAGCGCCTGGAACAGAACCCAGGAGTCCTACTCCTGCTGGGGACACGGGGTGGGACTGGCTCTGCTACTGATTCCCTCTGGGACCCTGGGCAAGTCCCGGCCTCTCTTTGGGCCTGTTTCCCCATCATGACACTGGCTCTGCTGCGTATGGCCTGGGGGATCGAGGGGAGACAAGCTAAGGATGAGCCGCTCCGTGACACAGACATGTACGCACCGCTCACCACACGGGTGCACACCTCCCACCGACACACACACACACACACACACACACACACACAAACACACACACACAGAGCGCCCTGTGCACACGCCTCACACACACACACAGAGCACCCTGTGCACACGCCCCCCCACAGCACCCTGTGCACACGCCTCACACACACACACACACACACAAACACACAGCACCCTGTGCAAACGCCCCCCACAGCACCCTGTGCACACACCTCACACACACACACACACACACAGCACCCTGTGTACACGCCTCACACACACACACAGAGCACCCGGTGCACACACCTCACACACACACAGAGCACCCTGTGCACACGTCCCCCCACAGCACTCTGTGCACACGCCTCTCACACACACACAGCACCCTGTGCACACACCACCCCCACAGCACCTGTGCACACCCCTCACACACACACACCACCCGGTGCACACGCCTCATACACACACAACACCCAGTGCACACACCTCACACACACACAAACACACAACACCCTGTGCAAATGCCCCCCCACAGCACCCTGTGCACACACCTCTCACACACACACACAGAGCACCCTGTGCACACACCTCACACACACTCAGAGCACCCTGTGCACACGTCCCCCCACAGCACCGTGCACACACCTCACACACACACACACACACACACACAGCACCCTGTGCACACGCCTCACACACTCACAGAGCACCCTTTGCACACACCTCACACACACACACACACACACAGAGCACCCTGTGTGCACACGCCTCACACACACACAGAGCACCCTGTTCACATACCTCACACACACATAAACACACACACACAACACCCTGTGCACCCCCCGCTTCCCTCCTCCCCCGCCGGTTCACACAGCTCTCTCTCTTTCTCACACACAGAGCACTATAGCCGGGTGGGAACTCTCTCTCCTGACCCATGACAATTTTCAGGATTTCAGAACGACCCGTGTGGCCTGGGGCTAACCCCGTGCCCTTTTGCCATTCTTCACGAAAACCCAGTCAGCGAGAGCGGCCCCGCCCCTCCCCAGAACAGCCAGCAGCCCAGGGATCGGGGCTGTCGCCTGGGATGCAGGAGTCCTAGGTTCAGAGCAGGGATCTCCCTGTGCCAGGTGACAGCGGTGAGCACCGGGCGATTGGCTCCTCTGGGGCGGGAGGCTCTCTCACTCTAGGTATTTCTCTCCCCCAGCACGTGAAATCCCAGCCTGGCCCAGAGAACGTCCCGCGCAAACTTGCAAAAAGTTTCAGTTTCTGATGAAAAACCTGCTGCGTCACCTAATCCCCGCCCCGGTCCAGCAGCATCCCCACCTGCGGTGGCGTTCACCGCCCCTCCTGCAGCATCCAGTGACGGGACACTGGGCTAGACGGGCCCTGAGTCCAGCCCCACACCGCTTTCATACCCTGACCCCCGATCCTGTCCCTCTCCTTGCACACCAGGGGTTATGCACTGCCCGCTCCCCACACCGAACACCACTGAAAGGGAGAGAGCAGGTTATTCTCCACTTGCAAACAGGTGCCATGCTCCCGCGGGTTAATCCTCGCTCTGGGGAACCACAGCCGCCACAGCCCCGGGGCTTGAGTTAATGGTGCTGGTGACAGCCCGTCGTGCAGCTCCGCGCGGGCACATCCCCTCTTACCCTGAGTGTTTACAGCCACGCGTAAGGTGGAGCGTGGGTCCCCGGCGCCAGGGGCGGGCCGGGTGTCTCGGGCCGTGCCCGCCTGGGTACGGCCCGTGGGCGCCGGGAAGGGCGCGGCACTGGCGGTGGGGCCCGCGGGTCGGACTTGCCCTGCGTTACCGGCGACAAAGAAAAACGTCAGGGGGACGCAGCAGGCTGGTGATGGCAGCATGAGCCTGCACCCTTGCGGGATCCGGGTAGGGGTCCCCCTCCAACCTGCTGGAGGGCTGGATCACCCCGCTCCACCTACTGCATTATTACCAGTGACTCCCAGTGCCGGCACAAGGGGTCAGAGGCCAGCGGCAAACCAGGTAGCCCAGCACCCCCTGTTGGATGGTAAAATACCCCCTCCCGGATCCATCTCACTGGTGTCTGCAACAGGAGTCCTACAGACCAACGCTGGCTCTGCACAGAGCATACGCAGGGAGAGCTTCCCCGACACCCTGCCCCGCTGCCCATGGGCCTGGGCCCTGCCCTGGAGAGACCCCCCTTGAGGGAGCGGGAAGGAGGAGCTCACTCGCTGGGCTCCATTCAGTCCTGGCCCCATTGATCACTGCAGGGTGGGCCTAGGTGCAGAGAGCCCAGGGCTGGGCTAGCAAGGGGCTGCGGGTCGGGATTGAGGGGCACCGGCAGAGCTGTGGGTGGGGTGGGGGAAAGCCCAGCACTGCCCAGGAGGATCTTGCAGGGCACCTGCGCATGCCGTGCCCGGTTCCGTGTACAGAGCAGCCGGCGTGGGCCCTACGCTCAGAGCCTGGGCCCAGCACCTCACTTGCTACGGCGCCGCGTGGCCGGCCCTGTGTCCTCAGCCCCAGTCCAGAGGGGTGAGAAGATGAGAAAGAGAGAAACCAACCCTGCACTCTGCCCCAGGCCGCGGCTCTTTGTGACGCTCCAAAGGACAGATTCAGCCCCCACCCCATGCCAGGGGGCATCGCCCGCCGCAATCTAACCCCTCTCTTCAATAAACCCAGCTGCCCCTTCCTGGCTGCTTTCGAACAGTGACTACGCACACAGCGGTCTGGCCCTGCTTTCTCCTCCAGACCTAGCCCTTGGGGAGGACAGGTCGGGTCCTGGCTGCCTGGGGGCTACGAGGAATTCTGCTGCTGCCCACAGAACCAGGATCTGGCCCGCTGTATTCGCAGCACGACCTTAGGGGTGAGAGCCGCCATGGCGGGGCCTGACTCGAGCTGTGCAGCACGGCTGGTGAGGGAGCCATTGGGTTCCCAACCTCTCTCCAGAGCTCTGGGGATCAGTGGCTCCGTCCCTGCCCTGGTGGAGAGGGCTGCGGGACATTCTGAGTGACGATGAGCAGAGATGGCGGGTGGGGTGATGAGAGGTGACGGGGTTAGCGATGGCGGCTAGGGGACCCGGTTAGTGTCGGTGTGGATGGTGACAGACTAGCAACGCAACTCCTGGCACCCATGGAGGGCATCCTCTGCCCTCTCTCCATTTTGCCACCTTGCCAAGCCTCACTGGCTGGTGAGCATTTTGTCTGGGCGTGGTCGGGCCTGGTGGGAGCCATCTTTGGACACCAGGCTTCAGCAGACCCGGACTCCCAGAGCAGGAGACACCCGGCCTGGCCCTGAGGGAGCTTATCGCTGTCCCAATAGGATGGTGAGGGGGATTCGTGGAGGGTGTTACCCTTACCCAACAGGAAGCAATGGTGGTACTGCAGACAGGGGGGTCCTGGCCAGTGGCACAATGCTAATACTCTGCGGGGGTCAGGGGATTCCCAACATGGCATCCTCATGGAGTAACCAAACATGGTGTCACCAAGGGGCATCCCAACATGGCGTCCCCATGAGGTGTTCCAACATGGCATCCCAACATGGCGTCCCCATGAGGTGTCCCAACATGGCGTCCCAATATGGCATCCTCATGAGATGTCCCAGTGTAACGTCCCAACATTACCCTGAGGTTCCCCAACATGGCGTTGCCAAGGGTTATCCCTTGGTTATACCAGTATTTGGTCCTGCCATGCGGGCAGGGGACTGGACTCGATGACCTCTCGAGGTCCCTTCCAGTTCTAGAATCTATGAATCTATGAATCCCCATGAGATGCCCCAACATGACATCCCAATATAGAGTCCTCATGGGGCATCCCAACATGGGCTGTCTCACTGTCCTGTCCCCACAGACTGTCTCAATACGGCGTCCCAGCATGGTGTGCTCATGGGACGTCCCGATGTTGGGGTCTCAGTGGAACTGGGACAAGCCCTCTGTGTTGTAACGCACCCTCAAACTCTCCCCGGCCCCGGGGTGGGGGATGAGAGCAGAACCGCAATGAGTCGTAAACCATGTAGGGCCCGTCCCTCCCCGGGGCTTTGGGGGGAGACGTCACAGAGGGTTGGGGGTGAGGGATCTGGGGGGCAGCAGGGTTGACGGGAGGGTGAAAGCGAGGGGGGGGTTCACTGACCATACGATGAGTCACTGGCACTGTTGTGATTCCCCGTGGAGGTCACGGCATCTACGGAAAGGAGAAGAGAGAGGGAGCTAGATATCAACCATGAACCAAATGGGGAGAGGGGGCAGGAACGGGGAGACTGCAGCAGAGCTGGGGGGAATGTCAGGGTGGGAAACTACAGGGCAGGGGAGGGGGGGTTCAGGGATTCATCCAACCAGGCCAGCACCTGGTCCACCCGCTGCCTGCGTCTGAGCAGCACCCACCGGAGTGACGCTGCTAAGGGTCTGGGTGGGTCCCAGCGTTCCCAGCCAGGGAGGCCTGGAGCTCGGTTTGCAAGCTGGGGCCCTTGTGGGTTCAGGTCATGGGGCTTTTAGCAAGAACTGCCCCCATGGTCACAGCTCTGGGTCACCACCAGGTGGGAACCAGAGCCCGGGAGGTGACAGGCCCCACGCTACCAGCACCCTAGAAAGGCAAGTCCCCATAGCCCACTCCTAGCTCCCCTTAGCCAGCCAGTGCCCTGGCCTGGGCCCAGCTCGGCACTAGCCTCCTAGCAGCGAAAGGCCCCATACCCCCTTCCTTGCCTCCCGGATCCCTCCAGTCCCCCCGGGATGGAAACACGAGGATTTTCCCTCCTAGAATCCAGCTCCAAATTTTGCATCTCTCCACAACAGGCAGAACCCGGCCCCCCGCCGGCCCCACACCTGCGAGATGACAGGGGGCTGCAAACCGGATGGGGATTTTTCCTTTTCGCAATTTAAAGAGGCTCAATGATGAAGAAACCATGATGGCGGCTGCCTCCTCCTCTTTCCTCAGATGAAGTTCACGCTCCCACGCAACAGCCATTCGCCCGCCGCCAGGCTGCCAGAGCCGGGCCTCCGGGGGCACACGGCCACTTTTGTTCTGCTTGGCCAGGGCTGTTTTATGGGCAGCCCGGGATGCTGACTCATCCCGTTTCTCCTCCGCGGAGACCCCCAGCGCTTCCTGCCCCTGCAGCTGCCGCTGCTGGGGGGAGGCGGCCCTGGCCCCACTTACCTTGACAGCTCCCCGGCTGCTTGGCCGCGTTCTCAACATCTTGTTCGAATCCGGCCCTGGAAGGAAACCAAGGGAGACCGCGGTGAAGGAGCCTGTCGCCTCGATTAGACCCTCTGCTCGTTAATGGGGGCTCCAAGAAAATGATACAGAGATAAAATTAGAGGCAAGAGACCCCCTCCCCCGAAGCAGCCCCCCCGAACCCCAGCCGTCGCTCTGCTCGGAGGAGCCTGACGTAATGTCTTCCCTTGGCTGGTTAGTTGGGTTGATGTCAGATGCAATTTACCGCATGGATGTTTAGGGTCTTAGACTCGTGGCAAAGGTAGGAGGGAGTCGGGGAGGGGGGGAGGGGGAAAGCAGGGAAGGCCATCAGGAAGGAGCTAGAGTGAAGAACCCAGGAGATCTGGAATTCAGGTGACAGGCGGTTAGGAGAGGGCTCTTCCACCCTGCCCCCTACAACCTGGGCTCAGAGGCAAATGAGGCTCAATAAAAGGACCCCCCCCACACTGCTCTCGTTCACACTATCACCCCCGCCCCCAACCCTTCTGGATGCAGGGTCACCGCATGGCAGAACCGGGCTGCTCCCAGGTCCACACTCCCCCGCCCCCGGCATTAAGGTTTCCACTTCGCAAACAACATACAGCCTGTGGCTGCGATGGGCTAGTGGGGTCATGAGGACCCCATAAAACATCCCATATGGAATAGACAGTGTCTCCACGGAAGTGTGATGTAGTGGTTAGATCAGGGGGGACTTGGCGTCAGGACGCCTGGGTTCTGCTCCTGGTTTGGGAAGGGGAGTGGTGCCCAGTTGTTAGAGAAAAGGGAACTTGGAATCAAGACTCCTGCGTTCGAGTCTCTCCATTCATTCCAGGCTCTCGTGCCTCAGTTTCCCCATCTGTGAGATGGGGGCGCTTGCCTAGACCTATCTCTTTTGGGGCTTACAGAACAGGTGAGATGGGGGGTGACCCACACTGAGAGATGTTCAGCTCAGAAGGCTTCACCCTCATCATCTAGTTTTACCTCCTGGCTGTCCGCCAGCCATAGGACTTCCCTGAATTAATTCCTAGTCCGAGTTGAACGCGAGCAGGTCTTTTAGAAAAGCAGCTGGTCTTGATCTGAAAAGGTCCAGCGAAGGAGGGTTCCTGGCACCGCTAGGTCATTAGCTGGGCCAATGGTTAATAACCCTCGCTGTTAATGTGTCTAGCTTGACCTCCCAGCTGTTGGGTCGTGTTGGATGGAAGAGCCCTCTATTATCAAATTTCTGTTCCCCTCTAGGTACCACTAGACTGTGATCAAGTCACCCCTCAATCTGCTCTTTGTTAAGCTAAACAGATTGAGCTCCTTGAGTCTCTCACTATCAGGTTTTCCAATCCTCAATCTCGTGGCTCTTCTCTGACCCCTCTCCAAGAGGGAGGGAGTGTACATAAGACAGGGACACAATGAGGGGTGGGATCCAGGTGGCCCCTGACCAGACGACTGAAGGCCGGATGGACCTGCTCTGAGAGCATGGCATAGCTACCTGGCACACAGAGTCACAACGCCTGGTTTACACTAGGTCGACCCAACTATGGAACCGCTCAGGGGTGTGACCGATGTGGTTCAGACTTTGCTAGACCCATGGAAGAATTCTCCCTCCCACCTAGCTACTGCTTCTCGGGGAGGCGGATTAACGACAGGGATGGGAGCCCTGCCGATGTCGATACTGAAGCATTTCACCGTAAACCATCTAACACCCAATGCGCAGTATGATCCCAGGAACTGACAGACCAGCAGCCTTGATTTCTGTCCTTCCCCCACTATCAAACCGCTCGGACCCTTTCCAGAGCCGACCAGACAATCCCCTTTCGAGGCGCAGAAATGTATTGTCCTTCTGCCTGGGACGGAAGCCAAGCCTCTCTGACTGTTTTTGCCAAAGAGAGGAGTTGAAATGTCCAAGGATGTGAGGCCAGTGGCCGGGGCCGGGGGAGTCCCTGCTCTGCCTGGGTCAAAGCTGAATTTTTTGACCCGGGGCACGCTGCTCCAGGAAGAATCTGGCTCTTCCCCCAGGCTACAGAACACGACTCTCCCCCTGCTCCAAAACCCGCTTCGTCGCAGCCTGTCTCAAAACATTTCAGCTTCCGTGAAATTTCAGTTCATAAAATATGTTCCTACCAGCTCCCCCTTCCCCCTCTCCTCCCGGCCCCGCACGGGCTGGGTTTCAAGGGTTCCTTTCTAACACCCAGATCTGGCGGGTCTCCCAAGGCAGGCCGAGGACCCAGGCCGAGGACCCAGGCGTCCGGGGGCCGCAGGAGCTGCCGTGGCTGAGCCCAGCCGCCTGTGTAGCGGGGGAGTGGGGGTTTGTCCCAAGCTTTCTCAGGGACGGAGCCTTTCGTGCGTCCCTCGCTAGGCGCCCTGTTCTGCAGCTTCAGAAGGCGGCATGCTGGGGAGCCCTCTGGCTAGTGCCACTGCGTCTCCATCTCCGTGCGTGTTCCCAGGCATAACCGAACCCAGAGCCCAACATTTCCCGGGCAGCTGTTCCCCAGCACAAGATCCTAATCAGATGCAGCTGGGAGGCACGGCTGTACTGCCGCCGAGCTCCATACACCCTAGGAGCCGGTTTATTTGTGCTGCGGCCCTAATGAGGCTAATTACAGGTTTCCTGCCCTGTGGTTCTCTCATGGTCCCCACGCAGGTGTCTTCTCCAGCAGAGGGCGCTCTGGAGCACACGCCTACTGGGTCCTGGCCAGCCAGGGTGATGGGGGAACCGGGAATTGAAGGGAACGGCTGGCACAGGGCAGGGCCCGAGGGAAGTTGCTGCATGGACACATGCACAATGCTCACGGCTAGCTCTGCCGTGGCACGGCGGCACTCAGCTTGCTCCTGCAAGACGCCCGCTTAGCGCATACGACTCTGTCTCCCTCTAATGGTCAGCCTGGCAACTGCACCAGCTCACAGAGAAAGGCGCCACTGCCCCCAAGAGGGGTGGAGCGAGGCAGCTTTGGCATCGGTCGGTGCCCAGCACCCTGGGCATTACACTTCCCAAGGGGACCCAGCCGCTGGGCATTCCCAGGAGGGTGGGGCTGGGGAAGGGGAGCTCTGCTAACCATCTTTGCCAGCACATGGGCCTCGGGCCTGGTTCTCCAGAGCCAGGCATGGATAGCACAGGCGGGTACACAGAGCAGGGTGCTATCAGATGGCACCGGCAGCCTGTCACACCCACTGTGCGCTGGGGAAAATGACTGTGCAATCAGGGAACAGGCACGCGCCAGCTGTGAGAACCGGATCACACTCGCCACAGCTGTGTGTGTGTGTGTGTGTTACACCCTCGCTGACGGGAAGGGGCTTTCCTCACTGGCACCCTGGGGACTCAGCTTGGGGAGAGCTATCCGTGCAATCTGTACTGCCGAGCTCCGTGGGATAGGAGCCGATTCAGACGGTGCAAGAGCGACGCGAACTGAGCCCAAGAGTTGGCAGTGGCAGAGAGGCCGACCTCGCCGGCCGGAGACGCAGAGGAGAGACCCTGTGTGAAGGAGACAGACGCAGAGCGGTGGGAGAGGACAGGAGAATCTGAGCTGGACTCTGCTGCCCTGAAGTGGGGGTGAAAGGCCACTGTCCTGATTTGACTGGTGCGAATGAGCGCACACCAGGTGGGCAATGTGTAACAGGCTCAGGGAGTGGTGCAGTCGGCGGGGCAGGGCAGCTAGTCAGGGACATACGGTAAATTCTTCCATCCCCCAGCTGAGTTGTGTCAGAGCACATTTGAAACCCGTATCTGGTTTGCTTCAACAGCCGTCCCTTGTGCTGGGCGCAGACACTGACCGGGGGCTGCAGACCCCTGAGAAATTCCCCGCCCCTCCCAATCTCTAACCAGAGCCACTCACCTGATTTCTTGTCCAAAAGCCACACACGCTCCCGGCCGGAGCCAGACACAGTATGGATCGCGGGAGGCCAAGCAGCTCCTGTGGTGGATTGGGAAGCAGATCAGACACAGAAATGCAGGGCTGGATGGAACCTTGACAGGTCAGCTGATCCAATCCCCTGCACCGAGGCAGGACTAAATATTATCTAGACCATCCCTGACAGGGGTTTGTCCAACCTGCTCTTAAAAACCTCCAATGACGAGATTCCGAAACCACCCTAGGTAATTTGTTTGAATGCTTAACTATCCTTAAAGTTAGGAAGTTTTTCCTAATGGCTGACCTAAATCTCCCTAGCTGCAATTTAAGCCCATTGCTTCTTGTCCTATCCTCAGGGGTTAAGGAGAATAATTTATCACCCTCCTCTTTATCACAACCTGTTACCGACTTGAAGGCTGTTATCATGTCCCCGACTCGGTCTTCTCTTCCTCCAGACTAAACAAACCCAATTTTTCTAATCTTTCCTCGCAGGTCAAGCTTTCTAGACCTTTAATCATTTTTGTCACTCTCCTCTGGACTTTCTCCAATTTGTCCACATCTTTCCCGAAGCGTGGCGCCCAGAACTGGACACAATACTCCAGGTGAGACCTTATCAGCGCCGAGTAGAGCGGAAGAATTACTTCTTGTGTCTTGCTTACAACCCTCCTGCTAATACAGCCCAGAATGATGTTCGCTTTTTTTGCCACAGTGTTACATTGTTGACTCATATTTAGTTTGTGATCCGTTATAACCCCCAGATCCCTTTCTGCAGTCCTCCTTCCTAGGCAGTCATTTCCCATTTTGTATGTGTGCAACTGATTGTTCCTTCCTAAGTGGAGTACTTTGCATTTGTCCTTATTGAATTTCATCCTATTTAATTCAAACCATTTCTCCACTTTGTCCAGATCATTTTGAATTTCTAATCCTGTCCCCGAAAGCGCTTTCAACCTCTCCCAGCTTGGCACGGTCCACAGACTTTATAAGTGTACTCGCTGTGCCATTATCCACATCTGTTATGAAGATATTGACTAGAACCAGAGCAAGGAGAGATCCTGGTGGGACCCCATTCGATATGTCCCTCCAGCTTGACTGCGACCCATTGATAACTACTCTCGGAGTACCCTTTTCCAGCCTGTTGGGCACCCATCTTAGAATAAGCTATATTTCTCTAGTTCATTTACGAGACGGTCATGTGAGACAGTATCGAAAGCCTGACTGAGGTTGAGATATATCGCATCTACCGCTTCCCCCCATCGACAAGGCTAGTTATCCTACCAGTGAAGGGTATTAGGTTGGTTTGACATGGTTTGTCTTGACTGTTACTTATCATCTTATTTTCTTCTAGGTCAGGAGTAGGCAACCTATGGCATGCATGCCGAAGGCGGCACACGAGCTGATTTTCAGTGGCACTCACACTGCCCGGGTCCTGGCCATCGGTCCGGGGGGCTCTGCGTTTTAATTTAATGTTAAATGAAGCTTCTTAAACATTTTAAAACCTTATTTATTTTACAGACAACAATAGTTTAGTTATATATTATAGACTTAGAGAAAGAGACCTTCTAAAAAGGTTAAAATGTATTACTGGCACGCGAAACCTTAAATGAGAGTGAATAAATGAAGACTCGGCACACCACTTCTGAAAGGTTGCCAACCCCTGTTCTAGGTGTTTGCAACTCGACTGTTTAATTATTTGCTCCATTATCTTTCCAGGTACCACAGTTAAGCTGACTGGTCTGTAATTCCCTGGGTTGTCTTTAGTCTCCTTTTTACAGCTAGCTACTATGTTCACCCTTTTCCAGTCCTCTGGGATCTCTCCCGTCCTGCACGAGTTCTCAAAGATAGTCACTAACGGCTCACAGATCTCTTCAGCCATCTGCTTAAGTAATATGAATGGTAGCAGCCTGGACGGGGCTAGCCAGCCTCATGCTCCAGGGCAAAATCAGATCATCCTCTGAGGGCCAGGAAGGAATCCCCCACTTCTGCCCCCAGGGGTAGTTAATGCTCATGTGGGGGGTGGTTTACCTGCCTTCAAAACAGCTGGCATGGGACATTGTCAGGAAACCAGACAAGATTGATCACGGGTGTGTTTTGGGGCCTGATTCTGCCTTCACTTATGGCCCGATCCAAGGCCAGTGAAGTCAGTGGGGGAACGTCCCTGGGTGTCAGATCAGACCTTGGTTTGATGCCCGTGTCAATGACGGACTGATCCCGGGACCCGCGGGCGTGAGAGCAGGGCCAGGATGTCCAGCGTGCTCCTTTAGCTCCTCCCGCCCAGAGGGCCAGGGGTGCTGCCGGGTCGGGCAGGCTGCACCGGGCGGGGGAACTATAAATGCGAGGCAGCGGGGAACTCCTAGGTTCTGGTCCCGGCTCTGCCGTCTGCGTGACCCCTGTACAATGAGGCGAATGGTACTGGGAGCCGCAGGGATTAGGCAGCTAAGAAGCGCTAAGGATTAGAGAGCCGAGCAGCAATGACTAGCCCGTGCGGAGATGACGCAGCTGGTAACACGTGCTGCAGAGACACCAGCTCATCACCTCCCCCTCGACCCCCCGGGGACCACTTTCAGCCACGTAGAAAATGAGGCTCAGAGAGCGGAAGTGACCTGTCCAAGATCACACATATCACTGGCAGAGCTGGGAATGGGACCCAGGAGTCCCGGCTCCCTTTGCCCTCCCCCACTCCAACCACTAGACCCCAGTCTCCTCCCAGAGTTGGGAATATACAGGGGGAGGGATAGCTCAGTGGTTTGAGCATTGGCCTGCTAAACCCAGGGTTGTGAGTTCAATCCTTGAGGGGGGCCACTTAGGGATCTGGGGCAAAATCAGTATTTGGTCCTGCTAGTGAAGGCAGGGGGCTGGACTCAATGACCTTTCATGGTCCCTTCCAGTTCAAGGAGATAGGATATCTCCATTTATTTATTTAATAGAACTCAGGAGTCCTGACTCCCTTCCCGCTCCTCCGCTCCAACCACTAGACAGGCCCCCATGCTTCTAATGCCAGCCCGGTTCTGCTTGTTATCCCCGCTCCTGACGACTCGGAGCGGGGTTGCTGGGGGCTTTTTATAGGTGGTTTTAATTGCCAGATAAAGGTCAGCTAGAGATTGCAGGGGGCTCTGGGTTTCTTGGAACTGGCTCGGGTCGGACATCTACACCTGTCGGGGCTGGGACACGGGCCAGGCAGGGGCACTGGGGGAGCCAATGGCTACTTATGGTGCAAACACACCCTACGCTCACACACACACACACACACACACACTCCCCCTCGACACACACACATATGCTGTACACCCCCCACCCTACACACACACACACACAGAGATTTCCCCAACATGCACACCCTCTCGACACACACACACACCCTCTCAACACACACACACATGCTGTACACCCCCACCCTACACACACACACACACACACATGCTGTACACCCCCACCCTACACACACACACACACACACACACACTTCCCCAAAACACACACCCTACACTCACACACTCCCACCTTCTAGACACACACACACATGCTGTACACTCCCACCCTACACACACACACACACACACAGAGACTTCCCCAACACACACACCCTACTCACACACACACATGCACACGCACACACTTCCCTTTGACACACATACACATGCTGTACACCCCACACCCTACACACACACACTTCCCCTCAACACACATACACATGATTTACACCCCCATACTTTTCACATACACACACACACTTCCCCAACACACACACACACACACACACACACTTCCAACAACACACATACACATGCTGTACACTCCCCATGCCCTGCACACACACACAGACTTTCCCCAACACACACACCCTACACACACGTGCACGCTTCCCCGACACTCAGATACACACTTTCCCCGACACACATACACATGCTGTACACTGTGCACACACACACACACAGAGTTCCCGTCCCTCTCCCCCCCCCCAGCACGCGCACTGTGTGAATGGAGCCCCGGGCCCTGCTGGACCTTCGGGACTCTGCTGGGAAGTGTCCCTCCAAGCCAGGGGGCAGCAGGCTCCCGTCCACCCCACGGCCCTTCCCCACTCACTTCCGGCAGCTCCCATAGGCGTCGCAGCGGCTGAGCGGCACGCGGCGCACGCAGCTGGAGAAGGCCACGTACAGGGCCTGGTGGGCCGTGTCCAGCTCCAGGCCCACAATCCGCCTGTCCTCCCTCTTCACGTTGCACCTGGGGCCGAGCACAGAGAGCCAGAGTCAAAACCACCCCCGCGCCCCCAGTCGCCGTGCCGACCTGAGCCCCTCCTCCCACGAGAGCACAGGGACAGCAGAAGCGCTCTCCCTGTTTGACAGGTGGGGAAACTGAGGCACGGAGAGGGGGCGGGGTGAAGACTCCCAGGCTAAGCAGCTAGTCAGTGGCACAGGGGAATGGAACCCAGGAGTCCGGACTCCCAGGTGCCTTTACTAATCACTCAGCCACATCCAGGAACAGAACCCTGGAGCCGTGATCCCCCTCCCCCTCGCTCTAACCACTAGACACCACTTCCCCAACACTGAGGCCAGAACCCAGGAGTCCTGCTCTAAGCCCTAGACCCCCCCGTCCCCAAAACTGAGGCCAGAACCCAGGAGTCCTGCTCTAATCCACTAGGTCCCACGCTCTCCAGTGAGCACTTTGCTTGGTCTCCATCTCTCCGTCCAGGCGCCCCTCCCGCAGGCTGTGCCGAGCGCCCGCTGCCCCGGCTGCACTCACTGGGCCGGGCTGTAGACGCTGATCTCCTCCAGGAGCAGGGTCTCCACGCTGGAGTTCTCCTTAGTCCCGGTAAGAACCTTCAGCACCTTCCCGTCCTCCGAGCCGAGGAACAGCACCGTGTAGTTCCTGTGGGGGCCGGCGGCCGTGTCGACTGCCAGCTGGGTCAGCTTGTACCTGCGGGGGGTGGCAGGGAGCGAGGTCAGGGCGTGAGCCTGGTGTGGCAGCCATTGGACACCCAGACACATGAACATGCATGTGCACCCACATGCCCACGTGGGTGCACATGAATGCACGCCCCTGCACATGCACTACTGCACAAGGGAAAAACATACAGACGCGCACATACCCGTGCACACGCGATCACACCTGCCAATGCACGCACACGTGCACGACGGGCACACACAGAACCGTATCTGGGCATGGCACACGCCCATGCAAACGCACACAAGGGCATGCACGCACGCACGCACGTGTCACGCATGTGAACACACCCATGTGAACACGTACACATCCGCGCACACCGGTACGCGTGCAGAGGCTGGTCTGTCGCCAGGGCCCAGGTGGTTTATTCTCACTGATCACTGGCCAAAGACCATTTGCTGGTAACAGTTTACTGGCCCCAAAGGATCCCAGCCCCAAGAGCGTGGGGTCGATTGCCTCTGTCACTGATGGCTGCCCCTCAATCCAAGGCAGAGCCTGGTGCGGTTCCCCTTCCCCGACTCCTGGCGGGCCGGAGGATCAGGCCGCGTGGGGCTGTTTAGGGTGAGCCAGAAGGGATCGGGCGGACGGGCTGAAATGGAGCCAGAGGACAATTTAGCAGGGAAAACGTCTGGACAGCATCAGCTCCCGGGGGAAGGGCTGGGAGCCTCCTCCCCAGGGTCCTTTCGCCCTAGGATGAGACAATGCCTTGGACCATCTTGATGGGGTAGATGGGAGCGAATGCGGTACAGGAGAACCTGGCACTGGGCTAGGTGGGACCTGGCCGGGCTTGATGGTTCCCCACCTTCCCAGGAGGCCTCGGCCCTTCCTCGGCTGCCCCTCCAGCCCCAGCGCCCACGTGGTACCTGCTGGTGGTCTTGGTGAACCAGGGCCTTCCCGTGGCGGCGGGCACGGCCTCGTCCAGCAGCGGGTAGGACTTGATGAAGGCCAGCGTCTCGTCGGGGAACTCATTGGAGGTTCTGTAGCCGGCTGCTTGGCCAACGCTGGCACAGCTGCCTGGCCTGCAGGGACGGAGAGAATCCAGATGTAGGCGTGGGCGGCCCAGGAGTGGCAGCTCATCTGGCTCTGGGTAGGGGGCAGTGCCCCCCCTTACTGTAGCTGCTCCACATGCCCAACTCCCAGTCCCATCCACAGTGTTGGACTGGGGAGCCCCCAAGGGAGCCGATGTTGCATTAACCAAACCTTGTGTCCATCTCTTTACATAGTTAAGGTGCCAGGGTACAACCCCCTAGACCCCACTTCCCGCCCCCTCCCCTGCTTGGAAGAGGCTCCCACCCCTGCTCCAACCACTAGGCCATACTCCCCTCCAAGAGCCGGGAGAAGAACCCAGGAGTCCTGGTTCCCAACCCTCTGCTCCGATGCCCAGGCCACAGTTCTAGCGCCTAGTCCCAAGGCTGGAAATAGAACCCAGGTCCTGGCGTCTGGCCCATTGCCTTGACGGGCAGGCCAGGGGCTGTGCCCAGTAACAGCCCACACACGTCCTGCTCCATTTCGGGGGGGGGGGGGCTGTTTACCTGGGTTTAGGCACCTTCTCCTCCGGGACTGGGGTCCAGGCGGAATCCGCGTTCTTCTGCTCCTTGAACTTCCCGGCGAACGCTCGCTCGATGTCGTCCAGGTAGAAGGCGCAGACGGCCGAGCCGGTGATGCTGGGGGGGGTGGGAGAGATGAGGGGAGGCATGAGTGGGGCTGCCAGTGGCTCCAACCTCCACCCAGCTGCTGCTGGGCCCAGCTCGGATTCACCCGCCCCCACCCCACCCCAGCCATCCCCCTCCCTGTCACCTTCAGGCCCCGACCTCCCGAGGGGGCTGCAGCAATCTAGGGGGCTAACGGGGTCAGAGGCTGCGACGCGAGGGGTGGGGGTCACAGTCAGTGTATGGGCACCTGTGGAGCTCACACTGAGCAAGGAGGGGCTAGGGCCCCATTGCCCCTCCCCCCAGCATCTCAGTCCATCTCAGACCCTCCACAAGTCCCCCTCCCCCGCATCCCGTTCCAATCCCTCCCCCACCCCAGGACTCTCCTCCAGCCCCCCCCAACCTGTCCTCCCTACGCCCCCTCCTGCCCAGCATCCCCTCACCCAGCCGGGGTCCTCCTCCCTTTATTCCCTGCCCCACACATTTACCTCTTCCCCCCCAGTCAGCACCCCCCCTTCACCCCCCATGACACCCCCTAGTCTCTTTCCATTCCCCCATAATGGGCACAATCCATTTCCCCCCCCAGGTCCCTCATCCTCCTGGGAAATGGCCCCCGCAGTGGAGGGGTGAGGCCTCTCCCAGGTGGGTCCTAGCGGCTGATCTCTGGTGCCATCTGGCACGTTGGCTTCCCACGCTTGGAGGCTTTATTACCTCCCTGACCCTGAGCACGGCTCTGAAACTTCATCAGGGGCCATTAAACCTCGAGGCTGCAGTCCACAGCTCCTGGGGTGTCCCGGAATCGCCCGCCCCGTCCTGGCTTCATCACCTCGCCCAGCTGGTGGTTCCTGGGCCCCCATTTCCCTTTGGCCCTGTGCCACGTGTGGGCTAAAATCCCCCCCCCCCCCGCACACCCACGACCCCCCAGACATCCTCACCGCACAAGGCTGGGGCCATTCGTAAGCGACCCTGTCAAATCCGAGGGACGGCTTGAGCGCATTTCGGCTGCTCAGAAAGGCAGTGGTGGCTAAGGGATGAAATACACCAGGCGGGCCGTATTTCTCTCCACTAGCCACCCTGCGGGAATGGCAGAGGCTGGTCGTTTGCCTGTTCTCAGCTAATCAACCCTATTCCAAGCCAGGCTCCCGCCGGAAATGCTCCAGGGGCCTCTGGCACAGTTCTTCCCTCGCAGCCCCTGGTTTTAGACCAACGAACAGCTCCCCACCCCAGGTAACGGGCAAAGGAAATCCTCGGGGTCATGCAAATGCCAGTGTGTTCTTGTAGGGTCTTCTGTGAGCACTAGGGCTGTGCATGCTGGTTTGTTATTGTAGGGTCTCTCAGGGTGCTGGACTGTGCACACTGGTTTGTTATTGTAGCATCTCTCAGGACAGCTGGGGCTGCACATTTGCCTTTGGTATTGTAGAGTCTTTTAGGGGTGCATACAGGTTTGTTATTTTCTTATGGTCTCTCCTGTGCCCTGGAGCTGTGCAAGCTACTTTGTTATTGTAGGGTCTCTGGGCTGCGCACACTGGTTTGTTATTGT
>NW_020665026.1:428799-429388 GCF_002925995.2 Terrapene triunguis
GGCAGGGCTGGAGGGGGGGCTGCAGTACCTGTTGGATTGGGTGGTGAACACCCCGAAGACGGCGGGGCGCCCGTTGACCTGGAAGACGTCGGTGACAGCCTGCAGCACGTCGAAGTAGAAGAAGGCGTCTCCGGGCACGGAGCAGTTGAGCCGGGCCTTGAGGAAGGAGGTCCAGTACTTCTCCAGCACGCGGGGAGACCCCCCCATGTCGTTCTTACACACCCGGCCCACGCGCGAGAAGATCACCTGCCGGGACAGGGCCCTGGTTACGGGGAGGGGCCGGCCGGCCTTGCCGGGGGCGCTAACACTCAGCTCCAGCCAGGGCCAGCCGGGGCAAGGCTTCGCCTTTGGGCTGAGTGCTTACGCTGCCTTGGATTAGGATGCTGGGGGGAGGGGGGGTGTTCTCTTCCTGCTGTGGGGCTCCACTCAAGCACAGCCTGGCCAGAGGCCACAGCGATGGGCACACGGCGGGCTCCAAGCCTAAGGGGCCGACTGTTCAAAGCTGCTCAGTACCCAGCAGCTCCCACTGAGCATCCCCCCATGGAGAGCAACGGGGTATCCCGCCCATCCCCCCACGGAGAGCAACGGG
>NW_020665026.1:429398-430365 GCF_002925995.2 Terrapene triunguis
CCGCCCATCCCCCCACGGAGAGCAACGGGGTATCCCGCCCATCCCCCTGACAGCAACGGGAGAGGGATTTAGAAAGGGGCTTAAAGGATTCAGGGATCCCCTCAGCTTTCCTGTCTATGGGATTTAGATGCCCAGTTTCCTTCGGCCCCATTGCAAAGCCCAGGCTGGGAGGTGCTGGGCCTGGGCCGCTTTGGCCGTCAGGGCGCTACCATGTCCGGGGACCGGGGTATGGCCACACTGGACTGTGGGTACCCCAGAGGGCATGGTGCCCCCGACTGCCAGCATGCCAACCCCTACCCGCCATGGCTGCACCCCATCCCTTGGGGCCCGGCCACGCTGAGGCCCCTCGGCCCCCGCTCAGCACTCACCCTGCCCAGGGTGGTGTATTCCATGGAGATCTCCCGGAAGAAGAAGTAGACGTAGTTCCCGTATTCCAGGGCGTGGAGGAAGTGGGGCTCTGGGGGGAGGGGCAGAGACAAGGGGTGACGTGGGGAGGAGCCATTATGGTAGATGTGTTTGTCTCAGGCACCAGCCACATAAGGAGCGCAAAGCACTTTGCAGATATTAATTCAGGATGCCTCAGCCCTGCCCCCCGAGGGCTGGGTCAGTGTTATCCCCACTACACATGGGGGGAAACTGAGGCAAAGGGTGGGGAAGGGGCTTGTCAGAGCTAGTAGCAGAGCCAGGGATAGAATCCAGAAGTCCTGACTCACCTGCTCTAACCACCAGACCTCACTCCCCTCCCAGAGCTAGGAACAGAACCCAGGAGTCCTGGCACCCAGCCCCCAGCTCTAATCACTAATTTATGCTCCCTGCTAGCGCTAAGGTTCCTGCTAGTTCCGTTGATATGAGTCATTTGCTTCCCTGTATTCGGATGTATTCCTGCTGCTCCCCCACCCCCCACCAGCCGGGGCTTCCCCGTGGCTTCTGGCCCCCTCACCTCGCAGCCACTTGGAGTCGTACTTGA
>NW_020665026.1:430375-433058 GCF_002925995.2 Terrapene triunguis
GATAGATAGATAGAGGGGTTGAACAGGGATAGATAGATAGATGGGGTGTATGGGGATAGATAGATAGATAGATAGATAGATAGATAGATAGATAGATGGGTGTGTATGGGGATAGATAGACAGACAGACAGACAGAGGGGGTGTATGGGAACGGGACAGACATTAGATAGATAGATAGATAGATAGATAGATAGATAGATAGAGGGGGTATATGGGGATAGATAGATAGGTAGATAGATAGATAGATAGATAGAGGGGATATATGGGGATAGATAGATAGATAGATAGATAGATAGATAAATGGGGTGTATGGGGATAGATAGACAGACAGACAGACAGAGGGGGTGTATGGGAACGGGACAGACATTAGATAGATAGACGTGTAGGAAGGAAGGAAGGAAACATGAGGATGGAGCTCCGGGAGCTGTCTAGTGTAATGCAGATGGGCTTGTCCCGGGGGTGCCCCACACGTGCCCCGTAGCGCCCAGTCCTGGTAACCCCGGGGCAAGGACTGAGCTGGTCGCCATCAGGGAGTTATTCCTGGTGAACTGAGCCAACAAGCAGCTTCTGCCCCCTCAATGGGATGCTGCAGGCTGGCCCCTGGGGAGCATTGTCCCATGGGCTTTGTGTGCGAACACTCCCGTGTGTCAATGCACACGCAACAGAGATGGGCCCTAGCCCCTGCCCTGCAGACTCAGCACCCCCCAGCGTCAGGGTGTCAGAATGCAAACCCCCGTGTGGGTCAGAACTGTGTGCGAACCCCCCCCCCTCCCCCCCGCAGCCCCAGAACGACCCCCAGGTCCGGACCCCAAAGAATAAGCAATTGACTCAGTTGATGGTGCACAATGTTACAGGACTACGATGCTCACTGACGTTACGCTTTAAAGTCTGTGACCAAACAAAGGGAGAAGTGACTTTTCCCCCAGGCAGGCTGGTGTGTCAGGACTGGCTGCACAGTATGACCACTTTGCCTGTGCAATTGCTTATTCAGTGGGGATCAGACCCCCTGTTCTCCCCATGGTGTGTCTGGACCCTGATTGTCACCCCCCCATCCCGGCACAGCATCCGGAGGCTGGTTGCACCACTCAGCCTGTGTCCCACCACCCACCGAGGGCGTGGCCGCGTACCTGCAAAGAGGGCAACGTTGGTCTGCTTGGCATCGAAAGGGCAGCGGGCCTGGCCGTTCAGCTCCTCCCCTTCCTGCTCCAGGCTGCTGATCTGGGAACCAAGGGCCGAGGTGAACTCATGGGCCACGCAAATACCACCCCGGGGCCCTACAGGAGAGCACGCCACAGCGATGCATGGGGCCCCGTCCAGGGAGGGCTGGGCTGGGCTGACCCTCACAGATCCTGGGTGGCCCACGGAGCTAATGGCCACCCATTATCATTGATAGGGAGACACGGCCCATGAGGCCTCCTGCTCCCAGCATGCATTGCCCCACCCTGACCCTGGGGGAATCGGACAAGGAGCGCTCATACCTGACCTAGGGGAGACTCCAGTCTGTGGGACCCACTCCCTCCTTGGCCTCTCTGCTGAGGCTGCCCGCAAGGGGGTGGTTTCTGAGTCCTGGACACCTGGGCTGAGCCCTAGCAAACTCATTTCACTTGGGGGTCACCCAGCAGCCACCTGCCGGCCCAGCCTTTGAGCCCTGAGCCTGGATTGGAACCTAAGGCCAGCGCCTGCAGCACGGTCGCTGGAAGTTCACTGGAGCCTATCAAGATTTGCCCAACCACGTGGGCCACCAGGAACAGCCCTGAGCGTGTGCAGGGCGCTAAGTGAGAAAGGGATCCAGCCAGTGACCAGGGTCCATCCACTCCCCAAGCCCCACCACCTCAGCGGGGATCGGGCTTGGTCCCCGTGGGGCTCTGTGATGCTGCAGACAGACCAGCGCGGGGGACGGGTGGGTGGTGCCCTCACCTGGTAGGTCCGGCACATGGGATTGAAGGAGTTCGTCCCGCAGGCGAAGAGGGTCCGATCATTCTTGGGCACCAGCACCTTGATGTAGTTATAGCATTCGTCCTGCGGGGGGTTAGCCATGATCCAAATTAAAGGGGGCTGGGGGAGGGGTGGGGGACCTGGCATTGCGGGGCACATGGGTTTGCCTAGCACTGGGAAGGAGGGGTCTGAGGGGTGGGTGTGGTCTCCCTGGATACTGCAATCAGGTGGTATGGAGGGGCAGAGAAGGGGGCGTGGTCAGCTGGCTCTGACGGGGGTGGGGAGTGCGTCACCTGGGGCGGAGCGGGTGTGTAGATCACCTAGCACCGGAACCTGGGTTAAGTGTTGAGGAAAGGAGACAGGAACCAGGAGATGTCACAGTTCCCGACCCCCGTCCAGCCTGGAGGATCTCAAAGGGTTTTGGAAGCTTGTGCCTAGAGCACCACTGGAATGCAGCCACCTCTGGGGTGGAGGGCAACATCTGACAGGCACATAGGGTATGGCACAACCCTGCGGGGTGGGGCCATGAGCCAACCCCCCCCACCCCCGAAGCTGTAGATGTCATGGGCTTCGGACTGGGCCCTGAGAGCGCATCTCCCAGGAAGGGGGGATGAATCTCCCAGGCGCCCAGAGCTGCACCCTGCTATGGGAGCTCAGAGACCCACGGGAATGGGCAACGGGATGGCTCACTTGGTGATTATCTGCTCTGTTCATTCCCTCTGGGGCACCTGGCATTGGCCACTGTTGG
>NW_020665026.1:433068-436846 GCF_002925995.2 Terrapene triunguis
GCGTCGGTGTGCTGTGGTCATGTGCGAGGAGTGTGAGCGGGCTCTGGTTGTGTGAGGGGACCCTGCGTGGGATGGGACAGCTGTGTGCTGTGTGTGTGAGGCCATGTGCACCCTGCGGTTGTGCGAGGGCTGTGGGGGTGTGGGAGGGGATGCACGCACTGTGGCTGGGCGAGGGGCGTGTGCACACTGTGGTTGTGCGAGAGGCACGGGAGGTCTGTTCTATGGCTGTTGGGAGTGGGACGGGGTGTGCACATGTGGTTGTGCAAGGGGCGCATGAGGTGTGTGCCATGGATGTGGGTGTGTGGGAGGGCTATGCTCACACTGTGGTTGTGCAAGGGCCGGGGGAGGTTTGTGCTGTAGTTGTGAGGATGTGGGAGGGGCATGGGCACAGGTGGCTGGGCGAGGGGGTGAGCACACATGGCTGGGCGAGGGGCGTGCGCACACGGCTGATCGTGGGGCGTGCACACACAACTGATCGAGGGGCGTGCACACACAGCTGGGCGAGGGGCGTGCACACACGGCTGGGTGAATGGCCTGTGCACACACGGCTGGGCGAGGGGCGTGCACACACGGCTGGGCGAGGGATGTATGCACACACGGCTGGGTGAGGGGCCTGTGCACACTGGCAGCTGGGCGAGGGGCGTGCACACATGGCTGGGCGAGGGGTGTATGTACACACAGGGGGTCTGTGCACATTGGCGGCTGGGCGAGGGGCGTGCACACACGGCTGGGCGAGGGGTGTATGCACACACAGCTGGGTGAGGGGTGTGCACACTGGCGTCTGGGCGAGGGGTGCAGAGGCCCCGCGTTGCACGTGGGGTGCCCTGGCGCGATGCCCCCTGGGGGCTGTCTCTCTCCTCACTCACCGCGCGGCGATGAAGAGCGTCTGGTTGAGCCGCAGCATCCTCTGGAAGTCCAGGCCGAGCTGGGCCGTGTCATTGTCGCCGGCGAGGCCTCGGAAGCAGGGGTACGGGGACGTCGCTGGTGGCAGAGAGTAGGGCGGCCATTATACGCTTCCACCTCCCCCAGCACGGGGGTCCCCCCCCCGCACGATGGCCACCAGTGACATCCCAGCACAGCAGCTGAGGGGAACCCCATAGTGTCCTTCATACGTCACCCCCCGCACCCTACTGACAGACCCTGTTCCGGTCCCAGGGGTTCATTCCAGACTTGGGGAGACACCCCAGCCGGACACCCCAGCCCAGGCGGGGGCCACCCCATTTGCTCTCCCTCTGGCGGGAAGGGGGGGACACGTCATGATCTCGGCAGCAGGCCATGTGGTCTAGTGGCCAAGGCCACGAAGTGGCTCGCCCAGTGTCCTGTCCTGCAGGCGGCTGGCTCGGGCGACATGAGCGTGGCAGGTCTCAGCCCAGGCCCGTGGTTCGACACCCGTGGGCTCCCTGCTCCGGGGGGCAGCGTGGAGGGCGCGACCGGGCTGGCTTACTCGGCAGGCCCACGGTGCTGAGGGGAGCGAGGTCCTTGGGGAAGGAGAGCGCGGACGGCAGCAGGCATCGGCCCAGCAGGAGGAGCAGAGCGGCCGCAGCAGGGCAGGAGGGGGGCATCCTCGTGGCCTTCCCAGCCGGAGAGCAGAGCGGAACCGGCTGGGCCTTACGACTGGACCATCGCTCGCTCGCCCATCGGCAGGACCTGTAGAGATGGGGGGGGTGTGGCTGTCACTGTCACATCAACCTCGGAGCCCACGCTGCTGGCTCCACGCAGCTCCTTCTCCTCCTCTCCAGAACACGGAGGCGCCTCCCCACCGTGCCTCACAAGCCCTCGTTCCACCCCAGAGCCAGGGCTGTGGCAACGGAGCTGGGGCAGGGGGAGCTACCCGCAGGCTCTGCCTCCCTGCCGACGCGCTCCAGCCCTGCCTTCCGGGCACCCCTTCTACTTAAGCTAGCGCCCCCCTCAGGTTGCTTCTGGTTGATGCCTCGTGGGGCACGGCACAGGAAGGACGGGGGGGGGGGACAGAGAGGCCTGGGGTGCAGAACAGCTGGCCCTGGGTCGGTCCAACCGGGCACAATGGGGAGGGAACGGGACGCACACGGGTGCCGTGAGTCAGGCTGGGCAGGCTCCAGAAAAGCCGGTAAGGCCAAATGGGAGCAAGATGGTCAATCCGCGCCCACAACCTCCGCCCCCCCGCAACAAAAAATTAATTTAAGGGTCTATTGGTAACAGCAGAGCCAAAAGGCCAATCGGAGGGAAAGGCAGACACAGGCGATTCACCAGCATTGACTCACTAAAGCCCACAGCATCCCTGCGAAGGCATCACCCCTTCGTTATACAGATGGGGAAACTGAGGCAGACGGGGGGGGGTGACTGCCCCAGGTCATACATCCGGTCAGCTGCAAATCTTGGGAAAGAACCCATAACCACTAGATCACACTCCCCTTCCTTAGAGCCCAGAAGCCCTGACTCCTACGTCCTTGCTCTAACCAGAGCTGGAGAGAGAAGCCAGGAGTCCTGATTCCCAGACCCTCCTGCTTTGCCTCTAGACCCCGCTGCCCTCCCAGGGCTGCAAACAGAATCCAGGAGTCCGGATGCCCAGACCTTGTAGCCTGAGTCTTATTTACATTAAGACTCCCCTGCTTCAAGGCCTCTTCATTTTGCCCTGGCTTTCCCAGCCCACCCACCCCCCGGCTCTAACCACTAGACACCAGACCCAACACCAAGGGGCCCTACAAGCAGCCACATGGGATTTGGGGATGCTGAGGACTGCTGAAAGCACAGAACGCCCTGCCCACGGTGCACCCGTCCTCAGAATACCCGGTCGGCGCGGGTGCTCTGGGAGCACGGGCTCCGCCCAAGCGGGGACGGGCAGGGGCGTGAACACCCCCGCCCCCCCAGCCCCCACTTTGTCCTGCGGGCTGGAGCTCTCCCCAGGCCAGGTTATTAACAGGGTACCAGACCCCCACCCAGCCCAGCTCGCATATGGGGCTTGCAAGCATTAGAGAGCAGCAGCTGGAGCAAGGGGTCGAGTTACAATGGGAGCTGCAGTCTAAGATCTGGGTTGTGGGGGGAGGAAGGGAGCGATCAGAGGGGGAAGAGCACGGGGGGGGCGAGAAGCAACCCCATTTCCCCCCTCCCCCGATGCCAGAGGACCCACACCTCTTCCCCAATCCCCTTTCATTTGGATCATGGCTAACCCCCTACATCAAGGTGCTGCTGCATGAAGTAGTAACAACAACCCAAATACATGGTTTCCGCCTTCAGCACCCCCACTGAAAACCTGTTCCAGCACCACTGATACCTGGGCGTGTGTAAGGCGCATGTGTGTGTGAGTGTATCCCTGTGTGTGTGAATGTATGTGTAAGCGGTGCGTGCTAGGTAGACCGCTGCGTGTGTGTGTAATGGTTGTGTATGTGTATACCAGTGAGTGTGCATGCCTGTATGTGAGCAGGTGTGGGAGTGTGTAAGGGGTGTGCGTGTATAACTGTGTGTGTGAGGTGTATAAAGTGTGTGTGTGTCTATGTTTATATGTGTGTAAGGGTTGTGTGTACAGGCTGTGTGTGAGGGCTGTGGGGGATGTATAAGGTGTGTATGTGTCTATGTAAACCTGTATGTGTAAAGATTGTGTGTGTATACCTGTGAACGGGTGTATAAGAGGTGTGTGTGAGTCTATGTATAAGTGTGTGTGTACAGGCTGTGTGTGAGGGGTGTATAAGGGGAGTTGTAAAAGCTGTGTGTGTGAGGGGGCGTTGGAGTGTATAAGGGTGTGGGTGTAGAAAAGGGGGTGTATGGGCTGTGTTTGAGGGGGTATACAAGGACTGTGTGTGTG
>NW_020665026.1:436856-441417 GCF_002925995.2 Terrapene triunguis
TGATGGCGTCAGTGCCGCGTGGCGCTGACGGGCGCTGACGCGGGTTGGCTCTTGCGGGAGCCTCAGAAGATCTCTCCGGTAATTCCAGGACGGAGCTCGGCGTCCCTGGAAAGTCACCGGGGTGAACCCGAGACCATTCCCCGCCCTCCGGAGTTCCCACGCAGGCAGGATGTGGGCTCGTCCCCCCCGGAGAGCTCCCCAGAGCACAGGTAAGGGGGGGTAGAGACTAGCCAACTGGAGGGGACATGGGGGTGCTATTGCAAAGGCCAGCTCAGCAGCAGTTTGGAGCAGAGCCCCAGATGGACGGACAGACACACTTGTTTTAAAAGGAAAAACGTGACAACAAATCCTTAATCGATCGAGTGTTTCCGGCTCCGCCCTCCTGCTCTGACCACTAGGCTCAACTCCTCTCCCAGAGCTCCTTCCCAGCACTGAAAATAGAACCCAGGAGTCCTGACTCTCAGTCCCCTCCCCCTGCTCACACCACTTGAGCGGGACGAACCCAGGAGTCCTGGCTGCCAGTCACCTGCCCTAACCACTGCTCCGCGCCACCTGCCAGCTCGGCGCTGCGCCCCTTTCCCCTTGGGAGGAGCCGGAGACCTGCCCCGGGAAGGGGAAATCGCCGCCAAAGCCCAATTAATGCCCAACACGACGGCAGGAAACGACAGTTACAGGGAAGCTTGTGGGGTGGGCTGGGGGGGACCCTGTTCCAGGGCGGTTTTCCAGCCGGGAGCCAAGTGCCAGGCAACCCAGAGTGGTGAGCTGTGATTAGCCGGGGATGGGAGTTTGTGCTGTTGGATTTATAGGGAGCGGCGGGGCTGGGGTCCTGGCTCGGGGCAGCGGGGGTTAGGGGAGGGGAGACAGCACTAGGGAAGGAAGGAAGGAGAGGAAAGAAGGCGCTACAGACGAGAGATGGAGGGAGGCTGGGCTGAGTGTGAGAGAGAGGAGGGGAGGGGGGGAGGGGTGTGAGTATGGAAATGACTGGGAATGAGAGTGTGTGTGGGTGTGTGTCAGTGAACGTGGGAATAGGAGCTCGTGTGTGCGTGCGTGCGTGTGTGTGTATCCAGGCAGGGGCATGCATGGTGTGTGTGTGTGGGGGGGTGTAGCTGGGCAGGGACAATGCATGGAGGGGATTACTGCGGGGGCAGGGTGATGCATGGTGTGTGTGTGTGTGTGTGTGTGTGTGTGTGTGTGTATCCAGGAAGGATGAGGCTGTGTGTGTGTGTGTGTAGTCAGATAGGGGCAATGCATAGTGTGTGTGTGTGTGTGTGTGTGTGCAGCTGTGGGGGCAATGCATGGTGTGTGTGTGTGTGTGTGTGTTTGTGCACGTGTGTGTGTATCCAGGCAGCGGGATGCATGGTGTGTGGGGGTGTAGCTGGGCAGGGACAATGCATGGAGGGGATTACTGGAGGGGCGGGGTGATGCATGGTGTGTGTGTGTGTGTGTGTGTGTGTGTGTGTCCAGCTGGGGGGGGAGGGATGAATGAAACACCATTTCAAGGACACAGCCCCGTAGCCATGTGCGAGTTCCGGCCCTGGGTCCAGGCGCTCCAGCCCCTGTGCCCTCGGAGGCTGCTGGGGTGGCCGGGCTGGAGTGCCAGGCCCTGGCTGATCGGTCCTGGCGCGGTGCTGGCCATGCTGATGGGCCGCCCGGGCTGTGGGCTCTCTGCAATCCGACAGCAACACCCGCTGAGTGGGGAGGGCTGGAGCCACTCACCTGCCTGGAGCCTGGCGCCTGTAGCAGAGCACCTGGGCTCCAACCCTGGTCTCCATCTCGCTGTGAATCCCAGTGCGCACCCGGGCACGGGCCCCAGCCTGCCTTGCCCTGCGAATCTGCCCCCATACAGAGCCCACTAGCAGCTGAGCAGCACAGCACCCACCGCACCTGGGGGCCCGGGGTTTGGTCAGGGGTCAGCCCCCCGCCCTCCTGTTGCTGTCACCTCCTGGATGTAGGCAACATCTGTGGGAGTGCGGACAACAGCTGTCATTCCCATCACCTACATGGCCCTGCCATGTATCCATCCATATTTCCATCCCCTCCATGCCCCTCCATGTATCCATCCATCCCTCCATCCCCTACACGCCCCTCCATGTATCCATCCATCCCTCCATCACTTGTGCGCCCGTCCATGTATCCATCCCCTCCATCACCTACACAACCCTCTATGTATCCATCCCTCCATCACCTACACTCCCCTCCATCCATTCTTCCATCCAATGCCATAATACCCTATATATATACATCCATCATGACCCCCAGCCTTCCCTTTCTCCCTTCAGTCCTGTGACATACACACCCGCCCTCCTTCCCTCCATCCACCCTGTTCTGTACATACCGCTCCATGGATCCCTGGATTCCCTTCATCACGGTCTATCCAGTGCCACATGTACCTGTTCATCATGACATGTACCCCTCCCTCTATTCCCGTATGCATTCATCTAACCTACCTCTCAGGATACCTGCTTCTCTGTCTACCTAGCCATCCAGTGCCTTACGTGAGCCTCTCTCCATCCACCTATCTATTATCCTACATGCTTCTCTACCTGCGGGTTTTCCTGGAGAGCTTGCAGGCAGCAGGATCAGGCCCGTCTCTTCACACCAACCTAATTCTTGCTCAGACGGGGAGCTGGGGGGTGTGTGCGGGGGGAGAGCAGGGGCTGGGAAGAGAAGACTGATTTGAGCTCGCCAGCAGGTTTGCAAGTCCCAGCACCCCATCCCCTCCCGTCAGCCCGAGCTCCCTGCTGCACTGCTAATTACGAGGAGCTGCGCCATCCCAATCACCTGCTAATTGGAAGTTGGGACTGATTAGCTGGGAGCTGTAATCTGATTGTGATGAGGCACCAGGTTAGAACAAAGCCAGGCTGCCAGGCCGTTCTGCAGGTCGCTTTCTTGGGCAGTAGCCGGGAGGGGCTGGTGGGGGAAGAACCTGGCACCCTGAAGACGCCCCCCAATGTCGGGCGTCGTTCTCAGCCACGCCCTGCTACTCCTTGCCATTTACTCAATGGAGCCGACGCACAGTCCCCCAAAGTGGGCGGGGGGGACCTGGGCTCCGGAGCGGAGGGAGGTCTGGTCAGTCGGCTTGGACTCTTGATCATGAAGAAAGCTGAGCTGATGCACTGGAGCATGACGCGTAGCCAGGAGCCCTTTGCCAACAGGGGAAACAGCCAGGCCTAATCAAAAAACTCCATTAGCGCCCAGGTCTGGCTGTTCAGTCACACATATCACCCCTCACAGCCAACAAGAGGCCCCAGGCTCCCAGTGGAGGCAGGGGACCTGGGTTCTCATCCCAGCTCAGCCACCTGCCGGATAACTTTGGGCTGGAGAACCCAGCCGCTCTCTGTGCCTCAGTTTCCCCTCCCCTGCATCTGTCTGTTTAGCTCGGGAGGGCTTTGGGGCAGGGATTGTCTCTTGCTCCACACCCGTCAAGTGCCCGGCCCAATGGGGCCCCTATCTCAGTTGCTACCGTCATGTAACTAAGTCGTTGTAAAAGCCAGAAAATCCAGAAATCTGGGTTTAAGTCAATTTTTAAGCAATTTCTCCGGCACCCTGTTAATTGCCCTGCGTCCAGGCTAACCCCAATGAAATGGAGCAGCTGTGATCTCAGAGCTGGGAATAACAGCAGGAGCTGGGCAAGCCCTTGAGCCGCACGGCTTCTCTGTTTGCATCTAAACTGCTCCCTGGTAATAGGGGGGATGGAGGCAGCAAACCCCAGGCCCGGCTGGGGCGATAGCCGTTTATTGGCGTTTTCCAGGAAGTCTCGTCAGGCTCCTGCGGGAGGCTCACTGCATTTTGCGTTTCTTGTCTCCCAGCGCTTGTTCCTGGTGATTGAGTTACAATGAAAATACACACGGCGCCGGGGCTGATCATATGGTTCACTCGTGAGTGACTGAGCTGAGAATTCCCCCCCCCCGCCCCCCATCGCTCACTGCCTGTCAGCAGCCAGGACACCAGAGAACGCTGGTTATGAACCTCCAGCCAGCACTGAATGAGAGGGGAGTCAAATCACTCCATTGACATGGCTTGCCAGCTTAGCAGTACGTTGCCGAGGGCCTCGGTTAACATCCTGCAGAAGCTTTGGTACGGTTAGGATGGCTAATCTTGAGCAGTGATGCTTAGTGGGTGGATCGCTACCCTGAGACTCAGGAGTCCTGAGTTCTAGACCCACCTCTACCACTAGCCTGCTGGGTGACCTTGGGCAAGTCCTTTCCCCGCCCCGTGCCTCAGTTTCCCCATCTGTGAAACGGGGATAACCGTACCGACCTCCTTTGTAAAGTGCTTTGAGATCTGTGGAAAAGCGCTATTAAAGGGCGTCAGAATGCACAGAGCTCTCCCCAGATCCGGTCTGATTTCTTTGATGGGAAGCAGAGAACGCCCCCAGCTGAGATCCGAGCCCCATGGTGCCAGGCGTTGCACAGACAGAGCAGAGCGCATCCTTGCTCCAGAGGGCTCCCGGCCCAAACACATAAAGGGACAAACGGGAGCTGAGGCCTGGGATGCCGCTTGTACAGACACCCCCGAGCTGGCTTTAAACTTGCGAAGCTGTGGCACGATGGACTTCAGC
>NW_020665026.1:441427-444218 GCF_002925995.2 Terrapene triunguis
GTGGGTTTTGTGCCAGTCACCCCCAGTGTAACATTAACCCCTATTCCAGAAGCTGAGCAATGTGGGGGGAACCAGCCCCCCAAAGGCCTGTGAGTTTAGAGCAAACTGGACAGGCCTGCTGCTGGGGGGAGCCCCATTGCTTGGGGGCTGTATAACACCGGGCAGCACAAAGCGCTGGAGAGATGGAGGGAACGATCCTGGGCCAGATCCTGACCCTACTGGGCCTGATCCGCGGCCAATGTCCCATCGCATTTCATGGGAGCAGCCCCGGTGCCTAGAGGGTCCATCAGGATCCTCCGTCTCCGGTCCCTGTAACTCACCATTGGGTGAAATGAGTTGGCGGAGGGGGGACCTCGGGCCAATCGCCAAGTCCCCAAACGCTCCCAGCAGATTCATCACTCAACCAGTCCCCAATTGGCTGAGTCAGCCGAGGGGCCACGGACTACATGGTCCGTGGCGGTGGGTGGCGAGTGCAGAATCTTCCCCTTCTGCTGCCGCCCTTCCTCCCGGCCTCCAGCCCCCGTGTCCGCCCCGCCCCTGCCAGTCCCTCCAGCCCAACCTCTCCCCCACCAAAGGGATTTAGATAACAAGACTGAACCCAAAGATCCCTGGTGCGACCATGCCACCTACCCGCTCGCTCTGCACGCACGTTCTACCCCTTCCCCGCCCCCCTCGCCCGGGGGCTGTCTTGTTTAGGGCAGGGGCGGTCTTGTCTGTACAGCACCTGGCACAAGGAGGCCCTGTTCTCCGTTGGAAACCAGGCGCTCCCGTCATAAACAAGCTCCCCCGTGGATGAACAGAGTTGTTAAGCTGGAATCTTTCGTAGCAATTACTGGCTCAGGCGCTAATCTAGCCGGGAGCCTGCATCTGCCAGTGGCTGGCATCAGCTGGAAAAGGCTGGCATAAAGAACCCTGCAGGAGGTAGGGTAACCTGCCCCCACTAGTCCGAACTGGAGACAGTTTTTCTCATCCAAGCAAAGGCCTCTCTGCTTTGGCTCTTCCCCACGGTACCCGGGGAGGAGCGTGGACTGATCTCAGTCTAGCTCTGCAGGGTGGAGGAGGTGTTGGTTTTTTCCCCCCGTTGTGCCATAAAAACGTGTCATAATTTTAAAGCCCAGGCGAAGGGAAGGGAAGGGCGAGGAAAAGCACAAATGCGAAGGACGACCCCCCGATAGGCTGAGAAACTGTCGAAACGGCGGCGCCGTCACGCCATCTGTCTGGCAGAAAGACACCTGCCTGGGTGGCACTATAAATAGGCCAGGAACGAGCCTGGCTCAGGCGCCAGCGAGCTGCTGTGATTAATGGGAGAGCTGCCAGACAGTGGCGGAGGGGGACAGGGTGGCTCCGGCGAATGGGGAGAGCACACTGGGCCTTTCACCTCCCAGCCTAGGGCTGGAGATTGCCCACTGGAGCCTTGGGCTCCTCTGTCGGTCTGCATCTGCTGTCTCTTGTCTTAGACTGGGAGCTCTTTGGGGCAGGGGCCGTCTGTTTGTTCTGGGTTTGTACAGCGCCTAGCGCCATGGGGCCTGGGCCATGATTGGCCACGTTCATTCAGGGCGGACCAAGGCCTGCGTTACACCGACGGGCAGATAAGATGATGCCAACGGTCCCGTCTGGCCTTAGAATTCAGGCCTCTGGTTCCGTTTGGAAATGGGGAGCGAGGGATGGCCGGAGGCTGCGGGTGCATGTTGCAGGCGTGCCGAGGCGTGTCACAGACGTGTTATAGGCACCGCGGGGTGATACATGGCTAGACACAACCTATAGCAATTGGTCACTCGGCTCTATAGGGATCGATTAACCTTTCTGAGGATGCTTTATAAAGAGGACCTGATGGAAAGGTTTCTCCATGCCCGATGGCGCCGCCAGGGCTGCGGCCCCCGTTGGCGTAAGCTGGCAAAGCTCCATTGCCTTCAGCTGAGGGGGCAGGTGCTGGCATGAGGTCCCTGAGGCTGTGCCCCCCCCGCCATTAAGATACAGAGCGGGTCCTGCTCCCCCCGCACCAACCTGAGCCTGCCTGGTGCCATCCTGTCACACTGTCTTGCCTTCCGGGTGGTCCTGTCTGCAGGGTGGGCTGCGAGGGGCTCCAGGCAGCTGGCAGGGATGGGGCAGGGAAGGCATCAGAGCTGGGGGGGCAGGGGGAGCAGACAGGTTGGGTGGGGGGTGCCAACATACGGCTGGCTGTTGAGCTGGGCAGGGTCAGGACTAAAATAGGAGCCACAGATCGAAATCCTCCAGGTGCTGCGGAGTCAGGAGCTCTGGCCTCATTCCAGCTCCAGTTATTGCTCCTTGCTGTTGCCCAGACGTAGTTGCTTTCCAGCAACGGGTGGCCGGGATCCCTAGGCCAGTGACTGTATCAGTGCTGCAGAGAGAACCCAGGAGTCCTGGGCTGGCTCCCCCCTCCCCCCACCTCTCTCTCTCTCGCTCTGAATCCATCAGTTCTTTTTCCGCTCTATTATTTTTAAAGAAAGATCCCAGCGCTGCTGTCGCTGCCACACGCATCATTAGCGCGGTTAATTACACTGCTGCCGAAAAGCCGGGCTCAGCCGCTTCCCCCCGCCCCCCGGCTGCCCCCAGCCCCTCGCTGGCACGGCACAGCACTCCTGGAATTAGTTGTGTGAGTGTGGGGAGTGGGCTTTGGGCCTCTAGAGGTTATGGCAGGGGACTGGGAACTAATGGTTAGAGCGGAGCCAGGAGGAGCCAGGATTCCTGGGTTCTGCTCCCAGGTCTGGGAGGGGAGTGGCGACTAGTGGTTAGAGGAGGGAGGTGGGGGGAGCCAGGATTCCTGGGTTCT
>NW_020665026.1:444228-461079 GCF_002925995.2 Terrapene triunguis
TAGTGGTTAGAGGAGGGAGGTGGGGGGAGCCAGGATTCCTGGGTTCTAGTCCCAGCTCTGGGAGGGGAGTGGCAACCAGTGATCAGAGCCAGGCGGCAGGGGTGGGGGATAGCCAGGACTCCTGGGTTCTATTTCCTCACTCTGCCAGTGTGGCCCTAGGTGAGTTACTTCCCTCTCTCTGTCCCGCCTCTCCCACCCAACAAAGGCTGCTGAGACACAAACACCCTCTCTAGGGTCCTTTCCCCACACTGGCACTGCAACAGCTCAGCCCCCAGGAGGGGTGGCTGCAGAATGACGCTTAGCAGGCACCAGGCTAACAGCCAGCTACCCCACCTGTGGGTCTGGTCCCTGGTGTCCGTGACCACGGGGTAACCACCATGCATGGTGCTTGCACGGTAACAAAGACCCCCTCCCACCCCGGGGAGCTGTTCCCACCTTCCAGCTGTCCCGGTCTCCCAAGGCAGCTGCTCCCATCCAACAGTGTGGGAACACTGGGGGGACAAAGGGCTTGCTCCTGCAGAGGGAAAATTCACCTCCTGGCCAGCAACCGATTCCCCGTGGCTCCCCTATCACCCTCAAGGAAGGAGAGGGGAGATGGGAGCCTGGACTGCAGTTTCCAGCCCTGACTCTCAGGGGGTCCCATTCCTGCATGTGGGACAGGGACAGACATGGGGATGGGAAGCTGCTCTGAGCCCCTTTGAACCCCCTGTATCCAGGCAGCCCAGCCAGGGTATAATTTAGAGCAGTTCCGAGGTGGCTCTAACTTACTCTCTGCTTCCCATGATCCCTTTGGGGGCAGAGAATAGCCAGAGCATTGTGTGCTCTGACCACACCCCCAATGCTGGGGGGTGGGGAGCAGGGGCTAGCAGCAGGCTTGGTGCACAGGGAGGCTGTTTCCACCCACTCCAAGGTCCTTTTATGCTGCCAGGGTGGGGCAAAGAGGCCAGAGAATTGACCCCCACCTCCCCGCACACACCCTCATCTCTCATTCAGCAACATTTTGTGGTTTAATGCAAATTTAATGGCAGACAATTAAGCTCTGCGTCAAAGAGGATCCAGCCAGTAACAACCGCTCCCGCAGGCCCATTCAGCGGTAATTTGTGTCAGCCTCAAATTGGTGCGCTGCTGCAATTTAAATATCATCTCTAACTGTGGCTGCATCGCCTGGCCTGGGGACTTGTAGAGACATCAGTATGCCACAGGTAGAGAGGTGGGTTGCACATCTGGGTGGAGTGCTGATCCACTATGGCAATAAACAAGTGGAGAGTTCTGGGATTTATCTGCGAAGGTCCTTTCTGTCCCCATTTAACTGGTGGGGAAACTGAGGCACGTCACAATTTTTTTTTTTTAAATGATTTGGAGGTGGGAAGAGAAGCGGGTCTCCTAGGTCCCAGTGAAGTGTCCTACCAACAAGGCTACTTTGGATTACAGTGCAACTGAAAGGCCCCTGATCACACTAGGCAGCAGGACAACCAGCTCCTTACACACCTGTCTAAAATGTGTAGCAAAAAAACAAAACCGGCATGATCATGGGAGACTTCAGTTTGAGTGACACAAGCTGGAGGTCTCATGCTGCCAGCTGTGAAACATCCTTGGAATTTCTAAATATTATAGATTGCAATTTCCTAACTCAAACCATGTTGTAGCCAACACGGGGGAATTCTATATTAGACCTTGTCTTGACAGATAAAGAGGGACTGATCACAGAACTAACAATTAATGGTAACTGAGGTATAAGTGATCAAGACTTGATCACATTTATAATGTACACACAGAATAATGTCCAGACCAGCAATAGATATACTTGGTGCTTTACAAGGGACAGTTTCACAAAGTTCAAAACAATTATGAGCCAAGTCAGCTGGGAGGAACAATTTAATCAGAAAAATGTGAACGATCACTGGGAATTGTTTAAGAACGCTTTAGTGGATGCCCAAGAAAACACAATTTCACAATCAAGGAAGAAGGCTGTATTGGTTCCAAAAAAGCCAACAGTCTGGTTTAAAGGGGAAGTGAAGACAGCTATACAGATAAAAAAATAATATAGATATAAAATGGAAAAGAGGGGAAGTTGATAGTAACAAAAATAAATCAGAAGCTAGGAACTGTAGAAAATTGATCAGGGAAGCAAAGGACACAAGGAGACCACTATGTCCAGCAGAGTTAAGGACAATAAGGAGTTTTTTAAAAGTATATTAGGTACAAAAAGAATCTTAACAATGATATCAGTCCGTCAGTAGATGGAAATGGTAACATTATCAAGAACAATCCAGAAAAGGCAGAAGTGTTCAATTAATATTTCTATTCTGTATTTAGGAGAAAATTATTTCTTTTATCTCTTTTATTTCCACTAGTATCTCAGGAGGAGAAACAGCAGCTACATTAGACATTAAATCGGCAGGTCTGGATAACTTGCATCCAAGAGTTTTAACAGATCTGGCTGAGGAGCTCGCTGGACCATTAATATTGGTTTTCAATACATCTTGGAACACTGGGGAAGTTCCAGAAGACGAGAAGAAAGCTGCTGATGTGCCAATATTTAAAAAGGGTAAATGGAATGACCGGGTAATTATAGGCCTGTCCGTCTGACACTGCACCCTGCAAGATAATGCAGTGGCTGATATGGCACTCGATTAATAAAGAATGAAAGGAGAGTAATATAATTAATGCCAATAAACATGGGTTTATGGAAAATAAATCTTGTCTAACTTGATTTTTTTTTGACGAGATTACAAGATGGACTGATAAAAGTAATAGCGTTGATGTAATAGACTTAAACTTCTGTACGGCATTTGACTTGTTACTGCACGGCATTTTGATTAAAAAACTGGAAAGATATAAAATGAACATGGCACAGATGAAATGGATTAAATGCTGGCTAACTGATAGGTCTCCAAATGTAATTGTAAACAGCGAGGGGGCTTGTTTCTAGGGGGGTCCCGCAGGGATCGGTTCTTGGCCCCACGCTAGTGAACATTTTTATTAATGAAGAAAACATAAAATCATCACTGATGAAGCTTGCAGATGACGCAAAACTTGGGGAAGTGGTGAATAATGAAAAGGACGGGTCACCGCTACAGAGCCATCTGGATCGCTGGGTAAACTGAGGGCACACGCGTACATCTAGGAACAAAGAACGCAAACCGTACTTACAGGACGGGAACTCTGAACAAGATCGGGGGAGGAGGGGGGGGTCCTGGTGGATAATCAGCTGACCGTGAGCTCGCAGTGCGATGCTGTGGCCAAATGGGCTAATATCCTGGGAGGCAGAAACAGGGGAATGGGGAGTCGGAGCAGAGAGGTTAGTTTACCTCCGTCTCTGGCACTGGTACGACCGCTGCTGGAATCCTGTGTCCAGTTTTGGTGCCCACAATTCAAGGATGTTGAAAAACTGGAGAGGGGTCAGAGAAGACCCCCAAGGATGATTAAAGGGTTAGAAAACCTGCCTTAGCGTGACAGACTCCAGGAGGTGAATCTATTTAGCTTAACAAAGAGAACGCTACGGGGTGACTTGATCCCAGTCTATAAGTACCTAGATGGGGAACAAATATTTAATAACGGGCTCTTCAGCCTAGCAGAGAAAGGTCGAACACCATCCAACGGCTGGAAGTTGAAGCGAGACACATTCAGACTGGAAATCAGGTGCACGTTTTTAATAGGTGGGTAATTAACCATCAGAACAATTCCCCAAGGATCGTGGTGGATTCTCCATCACTGACCATGTTTAAATAAAGACTGGCTGTTTCTCTAACATCTCCGCTCTAGATATTCCTTTGGGGCAGTTCTCTGGCCTGAGCTATCCAAGACGTCAGAGTAAATGATCACAGTGGTCCCCTCTGGCCTTGGAATCTGTGACGATCCAGGCCCCAGTGCGCCAGGCGCTGGACAAACCTATAGTGAGAGACAGAGTGCAGGCTCTTCAGGGCAGGAAGGGAAATGGAGGCACCAAGAGGGAAAGTGACTTGCTCAAGATCACAGAGCTGGTCAGTGGCAGAGGCGGGAAAAGAACCCAGGTGTCCTGCCTAGCACCCTGCCCGCTAGGCCGCATTGCCTCTTCTACGGGCTGGCCTTCCAAGACATCATAGCATTAGGCCAGCGAGGCCTCTGGGCGGGGAAATGACCGAAAAGCATCCAGGGGTCAGCTGAGGGGTGAGCTGAGATGGGTCTGAAGTTGGGCTGCCCAGGCCGGGTTATGGAGATGCCAGACCTGGGGAAATCCCGCCTCTGGCTTAGCGTAGGGCAGCTTATAGGGCGGAGGTGGGGGAGAGCAGGGCTTTAGCTGTACCTTGAGCTAAGGCAATAGTCGTTCCTCTCCGCAGACCTGGGTTTAAATCCTGCCCGAGGGTCACGACTGAGGGGCATGGGCGGGGCACCAGCAGGGACCCCATTGGTCCGGGCTGGAGCTGGCAAGCACAGCAGCTCCCACGGCTCTATCCCTGCCCCATTGATCCCTGGTTTCCACGGCCCTTAGCATCTCCTCAGTGACAAAAAGAACGTGCGGGGACATAGCCCCCTGGCCCAAGAGGCTGCGGCTGGGGCTGGGGAGGCACGCATCACCCTGTGTTTTGCAGACCGCAGCAGCCTGTGGCCCCATCGGCTGTTCCCAGATATGGCCAAGGAGCCTCTTAAACGGCCCGGCCAGGATTGGGGAGTGGGGGGAGCTCGGGGCCAGAGGACTGAGTCCCTCCCTCCCCCCGCCCCCCGTGGCTGTGCTGTGATTTATTCTTCCGTCATCGCTATCCCCCCACAAGCCGCCCTTCCCAGCACGGGATGAAGGTGGGACCGGCCCCCACTTCCCCCCAGCAGGCCGGTGGGTGCAGGCCGGTCTTGGCCAAAGGGGCTGGCTTGGGAGTCCCATTTCTGAGCATCCTGCAAGCCCCTCCCCCATTCCCTCTGTGGGGCTGTCCCCCCAGTGCCGCGATTGCCCCCGCCCCCCAGGCTCTCTCCAGACGACGGAAGAGAATCCTCAGGCCCTGTGCCGCTGGGCATTGGAGTGGGCATCAGGCACCCACGGGGCCGGGCAGTGCTGATGCCTCCATGGCGGGCATGTGCCCGGCCCGCAGAGAGGCTGCTCAGTGCAAGGCCGCAGTGTGCCACTCCTTCAGCTCTGAGCGAGTGGCCTGGTGACCTGGCACACAAGATCGCCCAGGACGGCTGGGTGGCCGGGCTAAATCTGCCACTCTAGGCAGCAGCCCAGAAATCCGCAGCCCCGGGCGGCTGCCTAGCTTGCCTGTGGCTAGAATGGCCTCTGGGGCTGGGCAGGGGCTGGGGCTGGGAACTCTGCCTTTGGGCCAAGGAGGGAGAGGGCTCCCCCGCGGTGGGCGGATTTCCGTGCCCAAGGGAACAGATCCCAGCTGCCAGCCCTGGTGTCTGAGCGCAGCGGGGCGGGTGCTAGGGAACCCGGTCTGGGTCTCTGTGCCAACCAGGAGCTGCCTCTGGGTGCCACCCTTCCCCCATCAGGGCTGCGCTGCCCGCCCCACAGATCCCTCCCATTCCCAGCTCCCCAGCCCGTCGCCCGCCTCCTCCTTCCCAGCTATTGCGCAGCAGCTGGGGCCCGGCCAAGTCCTCCAGAGGCCACTCGACTTCCCAGTGCCCAGGGATGAGTTGTTCAGCGCCGTGGCCTCACGCCGACCCAGCCGGGCGGGACACGGCGCCGGGGGGGGGGGGGGGCTGCCTAATGCTGCCAGCAGCCCACGGGGACGCGCCAAGCTGCCTTGGGCCGGTGCCAGGTGCTGGGAGAGCAGGGGATGCCACGGCCTTGGTGCAGGTGGGGAGGAGGGGCATTTGATGGGCACCCATCACTAGGGCATGAAAAGGGGCGAGAATTCAGACCCGCTTCTCGGCAGCCTCTACCCCGGGAGGGGGGAGTCTGCTGGGTGGGGCTGGGAGTCAGGGCTACGCTCCGGGCTGCGGCGCTGGGGAACAAAATCTGCTCGGACCCCAAGGCCAGAGAGAGGTGGAGGAGATGCAATGGGCGCACCATCTCCCTCTGCTGGATGGAAAACGAACTGCTCGCCTGTGTGTCATATTCCCATTACTGCTAATGGGGATTCTTCTTCAGCTCTAGCTGGGGGTTGGGGCTTTTGACCCCCTAATTCTATCCTTGCAGTCACCATGAAGCTCTCAGCAGCCCCTCCCTGGATCTCAAGGTGCTTCAAACACACCCAGGGGTCAGGTCTAAATCCAATATGGAGTCAGGTATAATTAACCCTGTATCACAGAGGGGGAAACTGAGTCACAAGAGGGAAGAGACTTGGCTTAAGGATCACACAGCGAGTCAGTGACTGAGCTGTGAATAGAACCCAGGAGTCCTAGCTCCTAGATCTAAGCACTAGCCTACACTTGCCTCCCAAAACCGAGGGCAGAACCCAGGAGTCCTAGCTCGTTGTCTGATCTAACCACTACACCACACTCCCTCTAAGTTCTTTCTCTACTCCAAGTTCTACCCATTCCAATATCCCTTTCCTTTATTATTCATATCACAGCAGCACCAGCCCAAGATTAGGGCCCTGTGTCTGGTGCTGCACACCCGCCTAGCGAGAGACAGCCCCAGCCTTGAAGAGCTCCGTCGCAACACACCAGACAGACAAAAGATGGGAGGGGAAACTGAGGCACGGAGGAGTGACGTGACTTGCCCACGTTCACCCAGCAGGCCAGTAGCAGAGCAAGGAATCAAACCCAGCCACCCTGGCTCCCAGCCCAGTGCACCAGCCACTAGGTCACAGCGGGTGGGGTCTAGCTCCCCCCCCCCCCCCCCCGGTCAGGCAGCTGCCACGCCCTGACCAATCGGCCCCGCTCCCCAAGCAGGCACCAAGCAGTTAAAGGAGCGAATGCTGAGTTAATGGCACAGATCTATTGAGAAACGTCATTACTACTGAAGACCTGCGCCGGGTGTCTGAAATAGACAATGTAATTAAATGAAATATTACGCCAATTAAAATCCAGGCCCCCACATGCCAATATAATTCTTACCCTGGGCCATTCGCAATGTACATTTAATGTATGATGTCTCATCAGTCCCACATTATATTCTGCTGTCTCGGAGCGGTGGCTAATTTTAGCCCGCGCTCCAGCCGGCTCTTCTGCTTCCTCCAGGCCAGCGAAGCTGGGCCGAGGGAAGAGCTGGGGCCTTGGCGTCTAAATAACCAGGTCCATACAATGCAATAGAGACTTGTTCTTTCAGCTTTGCTTCTGCTTCCACCCCCTATTTCACATGAGTTGGGAATGGAACCCAGGAGTCCTGACCCCCGCCCCCCCAGCCTTCACTCAGCCCTGCACCCTATGGCTCAAATGCATCCCCCACAAGCATTAATGCTGAGATCCTGGGGGGGGGGAGCGGCTTGGCTTAAAACTGTCCCCTGTCCCCTCCCCCTGCACCGGGGCTGGATTCACCCTTTCCCTTCGCAGTGGGGCGGGGGAACAAATGAAGTTAAAAGGCAACTAATGCGCAGCATGAGGAAAGGAAATGTTTTCTAATGCCGCGCGTGAGTAACTTGTGGAACTCCCCATCACATGATGTCCTTGAGGCCAAGGGCTAATGGGACCAGACACTGTTGCATTAGAGAGAAGAAGGGGTTTATAATGGGCTAGGGACCCTTCAGCTTTAGGGCCTGAACCCACCACCAACTAAACAGGGTCAGGAAGGGATTTCCTCTGAATCAGTGACTGTCGGCAAGTCACTCTTCCGTGCTGTGCCTCAGTTTCCCTTCCCCACCCACTGTCTGTCCGGTCTATTCAGCCTGTGAGCTCTCCAGGGGAAGGACTGTCTCTCACTCTGTAGCTGTGCAGTGCCCAATGCAACAGAGACCTGGGCTCGGGGGGAGGTTGGGGGGGGGGCAACAGCTGGATTCAGTTGCAGCTCTTAAGGGAGCCCAGCCAGCCTGTGCACTGTGCCCCACCAGGAGCCCCTGCAGCCTACAGCTTCCTCACGGCCTGACTCGGCTGCCTACCCCTCGCCTGCTTCGCTGCTTCTCTGCCTGGGATTGAACCCACAGCCTCTAGAGCTCAGCCCCTCTGTCTGTGGGGCTAAGGAACCCTCTGCCCCAACTGCTACACATGAACCGGCCACTGGAGGGAGACAGGTAGCCACTCCAGGGGTCAGTCCCCATTGTGGAGGAGGCAGGACACCGAGGTGTGATGGAGCAGATGAGCTGACCAGGCGTGGCAGCCCCCACCATGTGATTTCAGCTTCCGCATCCCCCTGCTTAGCCTCCCCCTCACCCCTCCTTGGCTCCCAAACCTCAGCCCCTCCCAACTGCTAAAGGAGAATCCCTGCCAGCTGCCAGCAGTGCAGGGGCTATGGTACACACCGCTGAGCAGGTGAGATCCTGGCCTGCTCCCCAGACTCGGCCGCCCCGTGCACCCCTCCAGCCCTCCCCGGGCCCTCGGCTGGCTGCATCGGAAATTAAAATATAAATAATTCAGTCCCCGTCGCCTTTATGAATAAGAATATGAACCTGACAGAAAGCGCCTGGGAGTAATTTATGCAAGGAGAGAAGTGACTCTGCTTTCGGATCCATTTGTGAGCAGGAGGGAGCTGGGTGCGGGGGGGGGACGCCGAACGGGGGGACCGGGACGGGGAGTCAGGAGGGACTCGTTAGTTTCCATCCGGGCAGGGCTGTAATTGCTCCTGATCGACGCACACGCCACGTCTTTGGCAAGCGTCGAAGCCCTGGGCATTGGTGCCAGGAGCGCGGTGAGGACGCGTCGTCCCCCTCCGCTACCATGAGGGCAAGAAGTGAGAAAAGAACCCTGGGCCCAGATCCGCAGCAGGTGCAAGGGGTTTAATGGAGCTGGTTTACACCAGTGGAGGATCTGGGCCCCTGTCTCCAGCCGCAGCTCGTGGGAAGGTGGAGGGGCGTTTCGAAAGCCCGCAGGCGGCGTTCAGCTGGACACCGCGGGATAGTGAGATCCCAAGAGATCCCAGAGCTCAGGACCGCGTTGTTTACATCACAGCGCCAATATTAACACAGACAGGAGCGCGCACCCCTGGCCCAGCGGTGTGCTCGAGAGCTCCCCCTCTGCTAGTGCAAATCACTGCACTCCCAAAGCAAGCTGGTGCCAACAGCGCCCGGGGCCAGTCACTCCACGCCTGGCATACACTTGCCTGCCCGGGGCCAGTCCGCACTCAGCGCCCCCCCGCCCTGCGGCGGTCCACTCTGGGCACCCCTTGCCCTGGGCCAGAGCTGGACCAGTCCATGCTGAGCACCACCCCGGGCCAGTCTGCACTGGGCACAAGCGGCCCCATTTCTGTTCCTGTAACTTTTATTTTGGAAACTGGAACGGGTCATGGTTACGAGCCCCAAACCCTTTGCCATCGACGGAGCCGGGGTGCCAGGGCCGGGGCCAGGGATGGGGAAGGGGGCAGGGGGGGTCACTTTCATTTCTTTTAGGGAAAAGGGCAGGCAGAAACAACCAATCTGATTTGTTTAAAAAGCTGCTGCCCGTTTCCTAAGGCCATCTCTGTGCTGTGTCTACTGGCAACGCCGCGTTCCGGCTGCGAAGTCCCTGCCCCCGCACGCCGGCCTTGGTGGCATAAATCCAGCGATAGACAGGCTGCCATCCTGCCGCTGGCAAGGCCATAGCAGACAGGGGAGTAGCAGAGGGATGTTCCCCTAGGGGGGCTGTCTGATGTGCTGGAACCGAACAGTGGGTAAAAGGCTGGGTGGAAGGTTGTCGGTTTCAATCTCCCCCAGAAAGTATCCCGTGTCAGACTGAAAAAGAGGGGAGCAGCACAGCATTGGTACCCTGCCGAGCTGGGGGGGGGGGGGTCTGTTTTCCCATCCCACGAGAACTTGCATGATTTTGAATTTTTTTTCCATCCCAAATTCAGATGAAAAATCCCAATCTCAAAACCAATTTTTTTCAGTTTGGGGCAATTGAAACCTTTTGTTTTCATCTTTCTGAACTGTTTTCTTTTGCGTTTGATATTTTCCAGGGGGGAGGGATAGCTCAGTGGTTTGAGCATTGGCCTGCTAAACCCAGGGTTGTGAGTTCAATCCTTGAGGGGACCACCTAGGGATCTGAGGCAAACTTCTGTCTGGGGATTGGCCCTGCTTTGAGCAGGGGGTTGGACTAGATGACCTCCTGAGGTCCCTTCCAACCCTGATATTCTATGATTCTTTGGAACCTTTTTGCTTTTTAAAGCCTACATTAAGGTACAGTTGGCAACAAAGAGGCGTTTCGAACAAAAAAACAAAATATGAAACTTATCCTTTTGAACATGTCAGAACGTCCCATTTCCACACTTTCTAACCTTTCTTTTCTTTTTCTTTAAGAAAAAAAATTCAAGCCGGGAAATTTGCCACATCTGACCCTCTCCCCACAAACAATTTCAGTTCTGACAAATTGGCATTTTTCAGCAAAAAAATGTTCATACAAAAATTCTACACTAACTCTAGTTCGGATCCCACCGCATACACTCATTTATAGCTTGGCCATCAACAAGTCAATGAGGCCATCATTTTCCAAAATGGCCTCTAATCTTGGTTGCATGTGTTAAGAGGTTTTAGGGGCAGGTTGCCCACAGGGCTCCGGATGTGGGGTCTGAGTATCCCAGCACACCAGGGATCTGGGGGATGTTCGGCGCCGTTGACAATCCGGCCCTTGTTTAGGTGCCCGAATAGGAGTGGCAGATGAACTCTGTTCATACCAGACCCTGGCTGTCTCAAATCCAGCACCCAAAGCAGGGGCCACATTTGAGAATTAGTGGCCTGAGCATCTCTGTGCCTCAGTTTACCCACCTGTAAAATGGGGGTGAAGATACCTTTATAAAGTGCTTTGAGATCTCAGTCCTTCAGTGCAGTGTGGTGTCTGCCAGTCATAGAATCATAGAAGATTAGGGTTGGAAGAGAACTCAGGAGGTTGTCTAGTGCAACCCCCTGCTCAAAGCAGGACCAACCCCAACTAAATCATCCCAGCCAGGGCTTTGTCAAGCCGGGCCTTAAAAACCTCTAAGGATGCATATTCCCCCACCTCCCTAGGTAACCCATTCCAGTGCTTCACCACCCTCCTAGTGAAATCGTGTTTCCTAATATCCAACCTAGACCCTGCCCCCCCCCAGCAACTTGAGACCATTGCTCCTTGTTCTGTCATCTGCCACCACTGAGAACAGCCGAGCTCCATCCTCTTTGGAACCCCCCTTCAGGTAGTTGAAGGCTGCTATCAAATCCCCCCTCACTCTTCTCTTCTGCAGCCTAAATAACCCCAGTTCTCTCAGCCTCTCCTCGTAAGTCATGTGCCCCATTTTCGTTGCCCTCCGCTGGACTCTCTCCAATTTGTCCAATTTGTCCTTCTGTAGTGGGGGGCCCAAAACTGGACGCAATACTCCAGATGTGTCCTCACCAGTTCCAAATAGAGGGGAACAATCACTTCCCTCGATCTGCTGGCAATGCTCCTACTAATGCAGCCCAATATGCCGTTGGCCTTCTTGGCAACAAGGGCACACTGCTGACTCATATCCAGCTTCTCATCCACTGTAATCCCCAGGTCCTTTTCTGCAGAACTGCTGCTTAGCCAGTCGGTCCCCAGCCTGTAGCGGTGCCTGGGATTCTTCCGTCCTAAGTGCAAGACTCTGCACTTATCCTGGTTGAACCTCATCAGATTTCTTTTGGCCCAATCCTCTAATCTGTCTAGGTCACTCTGGACCCTATCCCTACCCTCCAGCGTATCTACCTTTCCCCCCAGCTTAGTGTCAGCAGTCAGTGTCCTGTGGCTCGACAGCACCACCCAGAAGGTCTGTTGGACCGCACGGAGCAGCGGGCTGGTTTGTTCTGGGCACAGTTAGGAGAAAGGGGAAGGTGCCGCTTCCACGGAGCGCTGCATGAAGGCTGCACGGGGAAGGGTGACTTTCCCGGCTGGCTGCTGCAGAAGGGCGCAGGGCAGGGGAGGGCTGGGTGTCTCCAGCCTTCAAGTCCATGGGCGCTACCTTACTCTGCCTGTGAGTTACTACTCCTGGCTGGTGCGGCGCCCCCACATGGCTGACTCAGGGCAGGGCAGACAACACAGGGCAAAAGCCCCAGTGTCCAGCCAATCACTCCTTCCTCAGTTAGGCAGAATCTGTGGTTCCCCCCAAGCACGGAACAGCGGCTTCTGGACTCCAGCTCTTCCCTGGGCCTAACCGAGGCCCCAATCTTACCTCATCCCTGGCCAAGGCAGGGGTGTGTGCAAGTGACAGGCCATGTTCCCCAGGGGGGGGAGAGGGCTCCCACCGCATCACTGTGATGGGATAAGGAGGGGCTCGGCCCAGGCGATTGGTGGGAGAGATCTGGGCTGAGATAGCCAGAAGCATTGAGTTGGCCACAGGGGGCAAAACCAAACTTCCCAGCTGCCCCAGAAGCCCTGCCTCCAAGCCTCCCGCCCCCAAACTCCAATCGGAACTGGGACCCCAAGATCACAGCCCCGCACCCCGTGAATAACTCGGAACTGCCACGCCCCCTCTGCTTCCGCCTCGAACCACCAACCCCGCCCCATTCCTGTGCCGTGCTCTGCATCGTCCCAAGATCCCGGCTCGCTGGGTCCAAGACCCCGTGCCAGGCGGGGCATCAAACTGCAATGGAAATGCCCCCCCTGAAGAGAGCCACCATAGGAAGCCGTTAGCACCAAACACACAACCCCCCGAGGTGCACAGATCCTGAAAGGAGCTGGGCTCCGTACTCGGCAGGTGCCTTCAGCTGGCACCTTATCTCCTAACTATTGACCTATATACATGCCTAGAGCACTCCTGGGACACCACAGAGAGCACCAGCCCCCGCCCCTTTGCAGCCTGAATACTGCGGGGGGAAAGAGACCCCCTGCTGGTCAGGAGGAGGTATTGCAGAGCACAAGGCGAGAGGGCCACACACACACCCTACTTCCGGCCGCGGCCTTACCTTAGTTTCCAGGGTCCGTGGGGCAGCTGTGCACGGCCGGGGCTGGCCAGGCACTTGGGCGACTCTGAGGGTCCGGCAAGGCTGGGAGGAGACACAATTCAAAGGGGAGGGAGGTGAGATACAAGGTCAGACAGGCAGCACAGTGGGGGTATCGAGGACCTGTGTTCAATCAGCTGCATGGGGAGGGCACCGACCCAGGAGCATGGCACTGCCAGGGGCTCAGTGCCCAAGCCCTGCCGCCTGCCCCACAGCCCAGGTAGCTCATTGGTCCCCAAGGTTATTAACCACTAACGAACCGAAGAATTCTAGCGAGAGACAGACAGGCCTGGCTAGGCCGAGTGAGGGGGGAGCAGCGTCTGCCCGACAGCATCTGGGCATCACAGGGCAGCGCTACTCTGCTTTGGCACTGGGCGAGACGCCCGCTGGGCCCAGGTCCCCCGGATCAGGTGCCACCGATCAGAGAGGGCGAGGCTGGGAGCTGGTGGTTGACACGTGTGCCCCAGGCATGCACATGCATGTACACATGCACCCCCCACACGCACACGCAAAAGCAATCGCCAAATACACAGACCGAGGAAGCAAAGGAGAGGTTAGCCACCCCCTCGTCTGCAGTCGGGGGACAGCCTGATCCAGAGGGGAGCTCTCAACTCCCCCGAAGCCCCAGAGCTAAACCTGGGAACTTGGCATGGGCTGATGGGTCAGAGCACGGGGCTGGGCATGGCGAGGGGCACGCACAGGGGCTGTGCTCAGGTGCACATCATTCATGGGCGCCCCTGGGAGCCGCCCACTCCCTGCCTCACAGGCTGGGCACACCCACCCTCATCTGCCACCCTTTCACCTGGTGCCGGCTGGGACCTCTCAGCACTGTCCCCCGGCATATGCCCCTGTTCCCTGTGGGGACACGGCCCCGGGATGGAGCTCCCACCAGACACTCCCTGGGGGGGTTATTTTAAGCCAGATGGTGACTCTGAGGGAAGCAAAGTCAGCGGTGCGACAGAAATAGCCCTGCTAGGGAGCCCGGCATCAAGGGATATAGATCCCTGTGGCGGGCGGGGCAGGGGGTCTCCAGACAGACAGCCTCGGCGGGGAGGGGCAGGGACCAGACCCTTGTGCTTCGAGCCCTGCAGTCCGGCTGCAGATGTGCCGCTGAACAAGGTTATAAATATCTCCCCCGTCAGACCCAACCACCTGCTTTCCCTCCAGCAGGTGGCGATAGCCAGAGGGGCTTCCCCAAGTGGCACAGGTGCTGCGGGCGCTGACAAGGAGCTGGGGGGGGCGGCAGATTGCCCCATCATGCCCCCGCCTACCCCGAATGGATGGAGGGCTAAGGGCAAGTCTGGGTGGGGAGATGCATAGGGAAAGAACAGGGGAGGGGCGGACGGAGGGACAGACAGGCAGGCAGGGTGGAGAGGGACAGGCACACAGCACGCACGGGGATATTGGGGGCAGTCGCAGCCGCGGGACGGGCGCCTGGCTGCAGATCGAGCCCTTTGGGACCCTCCCTGCGTCCGGGTGCCATTGAATTCTCAGCTGCCGCCCGCCCGCGCCCAGAACAGGAGCCCCAACGACCAGCGCCGCAAGTCGGATGCGGAGCCACGAGCTGCTTCCCCAGCCGAGATTCGATCCGGGGCTCCCCGTGGGCCGCGGTGTGCTACTCCGGCCTTCTAGGCAGGCAAGAGCGTGACCCAAAACCTGAGCCACCCGCGCGCCCTGGGCCTGCCCCCAGCTGCTCAGACCAAGGCCGCGGGGTGTTACCAGGCCAGCTTCAGAGAGGCCTTGAGCAGCAGAGCGATTCATGTCATCCCGTCCCGAGACGCTGGCCACATGGCCCTAAGGAGGCGCATTATCTGGGCCCGGGATCAGCGGACCAGCATGGGACAGCATCTCATGCGCGAGGCAATTTCGGGATGAATGGGGAGATTCAGTGCAGAGTCAGAGAGGCCTTTTGTTTCCCTGATTGAAGGCTGCCCGGGTGTCACAGGAGCGGTCCCGCTTCATTTGCACGGCACAGAGAAACTCCACGAAGCCAGGCCAGCGTCTTCCCGCGGGCCGCGACGCTGGGTGCCTGAGGCAGACACGCCAAGGCTTCCTGGTTGAAAGCCAACAGCTGGATCTGGATTATGCCCGCTCTGGGGAGGTTAGGAACAGCTTCCCGGCGGGTCAGAGAGCACGCTGGCTCAGCAGCTGTGTGCATGTGGCCCGTGTGCCCGCAGGCAGCACCAGCCGGGGGGTAGTGCCAGCTGTGAGGCAGGCAGGGGCAATGCAAGCTTCCCCCGGGCAGCCCTGCTGCAACGCTTTGGTCCTACCCTGCAGCACATGCCGCAGTTCCTGTCTCAGGACCCCGATCAAACTGTCAGTGTCCCTCCGTCCCAACCCCCCCTCCAGCCCCCCATGCTATCCCAGCCCTGCCAGATCCCGTTTCTCCCAGCCTGCACCAAAGGGCTGGCTCTTGGGCAGTGCCCGCGGGGCACAGGTCTGGGCGGGGACTCACGGGGTGCTCAGCTGCTCCCCGGCAGCGCTAAGGACGTTCTCCAGCCACGGAGGAGGCGCAGTTGAAGCTTTGCGACCACAGCCTCTTTTCCAGTCCATTTCCCTCGCTCCGTTGCTCTGACATCTCAGTCCGGCCGCGCGGCCATGCCTGCCCTCGGGGACCGGGGACCCCCCCCCCCCCCCGCTGCAAACACAAGATTGCCGGGCGCACTGGGCTGCGTTGGAGGGAAACGAAAGCAGATCGGATCCATGAAGAAAACGCGGCATTTTAACTGGGCTCAGTGGAGAGGAAATGAAATGCGGGGGGGGGGGTCCCTAATAGAGCGGGAGGAGGGTATAATGGGGGTGTAATCGCTTTCCACTCCGGCTCCCTCGGAAAGGTCTGATCGGCCTTGATTGCTAACACGTGTGGGAAATGCTGAGGAGGGAGCCGGCCTCCATGCAGAGCAGGGAACTGGTGGCCGATGGCCCGATGCCCGCGCCGGGCCCTGCCAGCTCCTGGGGAAGCAGCGGCTGCAAGAGGATCCAGGGCAGTGATTGTTGTTACATGTGGTACGGGAGCATCACATCAGAGCAGGGTCCCCGTTGTGCCAGGCGCTGTGCAGACCCCGACCGAGAGCAGGGCCCCGTTGTGCCGGGCGCTGCGCAGACCCCGGGCGAGAGCAGGGCCCCGTTGTGCCAGGCCAAGTGAGATCAGGCCCCCATTACGCTGGGCACTGAGCCGATCTGAACTAAGGGAGAATCCGTGCCACAAAGAGCTTGGAGACCTGCCCCCTACCCGTTGTCTGCTCTACTCACACTGAGCTCTCTGGGGCCAGGACTCTCTCACTCTGCGTCTGTGCAGCCCCCAGCACAACGAGGCCCTGATCTCGGCTGGTGCTACCACAATATCCCAAACAACAGTCAGACGGTGCAATGGGACGGCGCTGCAGTGAAACGTGGCGAGGGGGACGGGGGACTCCAGAGGTACAGAGCACGGTGGGGAAACTGACAAAGCCCGAGCTAGGGGACCATACGGGCTTTAGCTTGGAACCACCGGGCAGAATCACCCAGGGGCTGGAGAAACCGAGGCCTCACTCGTGAGCTACGTTCTGCACAGGAGCATCAAGAGTTGAAGCTGCCTGGGGGAGCGAAGGATGTCCAGGGCTCAGCGACCCAGCTAAGCTGCCTCCCCCCTTCATGTTCTTCCCAGCTCCCTCGGCTGATCTCGGCAGAGGGTAATTGTCCCCCACAGAGCTTGCTGTGTGGAGCGTGACACCATGTGTGAGCACCAAGACCAGCCCCTGGGACATCCCTGGGAGCTGGCCAGCCCACGGCCAGGGAGCGTGGGGCCGATCTCCATCCAGCCTGGGGAGCAGCTGCTGCAGTGAGATCCAGGCACTGGCAGTTGAGATGTGTATTACGGTATTGCTGGCCAAGAGCAGGGCCCTGCTGTGCCGGGCTCGGCACAGACCCCGACCGAGAGCAGGGCCCCGTTGTGCCAGGCGCTGCA
>NW_020665026.1:461089-474052 GCF_002925995.2 Terrapene triunguis
GCACAGACCCCGACCGAGAGCAGGGCCCCGTTGTGCCAGGCGCTGCACAGACACCGACCGAGAGCAGGGCCCCCATTGTGCCGGGCGCTGCACAGACCCCGACCGAGAGCAGGGCCCCATTGTGCGAGGCACTGAACAGACCCCGGGCGAGAGCAGGCCCCCCCCCGCCATGATACCAGGCTACTTGTTCTTATTGACAATTGAGCCAGCAGCCACCAGTGCAATGAGTGGGGTGTTCTTAGGGGCTCACTCTCTGCGTTTTAATGGAAGGAAATACAGGAACTTCCAGACTGGATCAGACCAGGGTCCCCACCCCTTTATCCTGCCTCCCACAGTGACCTCAGTCACACAGCAGGGCAGAGCCGAGCCAGAAATAGAACCCAGGAGTCCTGACCTCCAGTTCAATGCTGGGAATGAAGCTCGGGGAGGGGAGTGGGGTCTAGTGGTTAAAGCAGGGGGCTGGGAGCCAGGACTCCGGGGTTCTGTTCCCAGCTCTGGGAGGGGAGTGGGGTCTAGTGGTCTCAGTGGAGGGGCTGGGAACCAGGAGTCCTGACTCCTGTCAAATACCCAGTGGTTGATTCCTGTGGTGTGACAAGAGGAAACCGCAGCAGCCCTTGTCCTGGTCTGGCTCCCCAGCCAAAGCCAACAGGCTGCCTCTAAGAAGGAGAACTGGCCCCGTTAACTCTTTGGAGCCTGGTGTTTCCCAGCACGGGGTTGGGGGCGTCGATACAAGTGCAGCCTGGCCGGGGAGACCCAACAGGGGGCAGTGCTGAGCCAATGCCCTTGTGTGGTACTGGGGCCAGGTGGGGAATAGCACAGCTGCTGCCCCAGCAGGGGGCGCTCTTCTCTGAGCCAGTGCAGTGCCCTAGCGGGGGGGGGGGGGGCGGCGGGGGAAAGGGGGGGTTCAGTAGGATGTGCTCCTGCCTTTGAGCATTGCTGACCCAGGACACCTGGGTTCTCTTCCCAGCTTTGGGAGGGGAGAGGGGCCTAGTGGTTAAAGCAGCAAGGAGCTGGAGAGTCAGGACTCCTGGGTTCCTCAAAGGAGCATGGTCTCGTGGCCATGGGAGTCAGGACTCCTGAGTTCGAAGACAGTAAGTTCTGGGCATATCACAGATTTTAGTTAAAGGAGAACTCCGGAGCTGCTGTGCCGTGCTCTCCTCCAGAGACCCCGGGCGAGTGCCCCGCCCCAGGTCAGACCCACTCCTGTCTTCTCCCACTGGTGAGCGCCCCCCAGCTCAGACCCCTGCCCGCCCTCACCCCAGCGTGCCTAGAGCCTGGAGCAGCCCGGAGGAGGCGGGGTGTGGGGTGGGGGGTGAGTTAAGCGTGCGCTGTTAGCAGTCCATGCAATTGTATCAACTGGATCATTAACGAGGTCAGGGCTCCTAAAGGCACCTTTATTATTTGAAATGTAAATAATTAAATTAAAGACAACAAATCACTATTAATGCCAAGAGGCAGGGCAGGGACTGGTGTGAGTGGGATCGGGGAGGGGAGTTCATCGGATTGCATCATTAGGTGACCCTACAATAACAAATCAGAGAGAGCTCCACAGTGTCTGTGAAGGACCTTACAATAGCATCCATGAGAGACCCTACAATAACAAACCATGGTATGCCCAGCCTAGCATCCATGAGAGACCCTGCAATAACAGGCTTTAGGAGAGACCCTACAAGGTGCTTTACAAACAATGGCTTATTGTGAAGTGGGCCCTGTCAGACCCACGTTACAGGTGGGGAAACTGAGGCATGGTGGGGCCAAGTAATTTGCTTCAGGACACGTGGCAGGGAATTGATCCCAGGAGTCCCGACTCTCAGCCCACTGCTTTAATCACTAGTCCACGCTGCCCAACGACCTCCGGCCTCAAAGGGTTAACGAGGGCAGAGCTGGCTGGCTGGCTGGCAGCCCCATTTCCCTAATGGGAACGTTGTGTGTCACCCCGCCCCTGACAAAACGCCAGGCTGCCCTGGCCAATGCCCATTCTGCACCAAACCGCAGCTGCCTGTAGCAGGCCGACACCGACGCAGGATTCACACAGCTCGAGGCGAGGCCACCACCCTGGAGGAGGAAACCAGCTTGGAGGGGTTGCTCCACAGCAGAGGAGGGCTTGTGTGTGCATGCACGTCTGTGTGCGCATGTGTGTTTGCACGTGTATATGCGTGTGCACATGCATGGCTGTGCACGTACATCGGTGTGCATGCACATGTGTGCACTCAGGTGCATGTATGTGCACAAGAGTGCATGTGTGTGCATGAGCGTGCATGTGGATGCCTACGCGTGTGTGCAGGTATGTGCATGAGTGTGCATGTGGATGTTTGCACGTGTGTGCATGAGGGTGTGTATGGATGCCTGCACATGTGTGCAGGTATGTGCATGAGCGTGCATGTGGATGCTTGCATGTGTGTGCAGGTATGACAAAGAGTGTGCATGTGGACGCATGCAAGTGTGCATGTACAGATATGCGTGTGCACATTTGTGCATGCAGGTGTTTATGCACGCACGTCTCTCTGTTTGTGTCTTTGTGCAGGGATGCGTGTGCACATGAGGGCGTGGGTGGCAGGTGGCACTGGGAAGCCATCGCTGAGGAGAATGAAGTCATGTCTTCTAAGGAGGCGAAGTAACAGCCCCAGTGTGAATTCCAGCGCAGGCAGGGAGCCATTTTAAGGGCTGCCAACTTTCTTCTTAATTATTAAAGAGCCCACTATGTATCACAGCTAACTACTGTTGGCGCGGGGAGAGTAAACAACCGGGTAAGTTATGGCTTGCCTCGGGCACGGAACGACGCCGGCCTGTGGCCTGCACCGTGGCCCAGACCTCACCGGCACGATGCTCGTCAAAGCCTGACCAGAGGCGCTGAGCTGCACTGATTCCCGTGGTGCACGCCCTCGCACGCACACACACAGAGCACCCATCTCTACGCGTGAGCTCTGAGGTGCATGTTTACCTGCATGAGCACGCAGCTGCCCCTCCACCCCAAATCCTGTCCCCTGAACTCGGCTCAGCAGGTCCAATGCTCTGTCGCCCAGTGGTCAGCCAGTCGTTTGCATCAGGGCAAAGAGAGTCCTCCCCCACCCCCCCACTTTGCACTGGTACAGGCGACTGCGCGGCGGCCGGGCCATGGTGCATCAGGCCCCCTGCATTCGTTATTTGTATTCCACTAATGCCTAGAATCCCCACGGAGATGGGACCCCGCCGGGTCTCTGGGCCCCGAGCTCAGAGACACTCCCAGGTGCTTTAAGCACATGTAGCCCCATTGATGGAGTGACACCCATTGACACCTGCTGGGAATCCGGGCCATGCTCCGTGGGGCTGAGCTGTGTAATGACAGAGGGGTTTCCCAGGCGGGAGGATGCACCCCGCCGGAGGGATGCACAGGGGGTGTCCCTGGGGCAGTCCCCTCCCCTGGGCCTAACTGGCTGGAGCCTTGATCCCCCCTGAACCCCTCTTGAAACTGACCAGCTGCTTTCTCTCTCCTTTTTGAGGAATTCAAGCATCCCCCCAGAGGGGCAGTGACCAGCTCTGGGCAGCCCCGGGCTGGCTCCAGCCAAAAGCAGAGCCGACTGCGCTGGCTCCTCGCCCACCCCAGCCCAGAGCCGCGCAGACGAAGAGCAGAAGCCACAGGCGAGCCCGAGCTTTCCAACCTCCTCTCGGCTGTAACTAGCGGGGGACAGAAATGGGCCTGACTCCCAGGAGAGCTCGGGGCGTGGGGGCCAAGCGTGCAGAGCCCTCAGCGGGAGCCAGATCTTCAGAAGGGGTGTGCACAACTGTGCGTGTGCATTCACACATGTGTGTGGACGTGCACGTATGCATTTGTGCATGCATGTGTGTGTGTGTGCACGACCGTGTATGCAGAGCAGCGTGCATCCAACGTGCAACGCTCTTGTGAAAATACTGGCCGAAGCCTGGGAGTTTAGCGGGGGAGGGGGAATCAAAACGGGCAGAGCTGTGAGAGACAGGACTGGTCAGTGGGCGCAGCATAGGGCTGGCAGTCAGGACACTTGGATTTCATACCTAGCTCAAGGAGGGGAGTGGGGTCTGGTGGTTAGAGCCAGGGGGCTGGGAGTCAGGACTCCTGGGTTCTGTTTCCCAGCTCTGGGAAGGGACTGGAGTATAATGGTTAGAACAGGGGATCTGGAGTCAGGACTAAGACCCCCGCCCCACACACACACAATCATTCTCATATTTGGGGGTTTTATGAAGTTAACACTGTTTTCGGGGGTGGGGAAGGGCTGAAGACTGAAATTCTCTGACGCTCTCCAGGGCAGGACCAGTCTGGATCCTAACAGCGAGCGCTCCCTGTTACCCCGAATTTAAGGGGGGGGTGTACCCGAGAATGTAATCAAGCTAATTGCAACCATATTGTGTGCATTCAGCCATCACACATGAATCAAATAAAACACCACATAGTAGAGGGTTAATTGGAAAGCAGGCTTTTAGAGGCAAGGTCAAAATGAGCTGGCAGTTTCTGCTAATTAGAATGGAAAAAGCGGGGAAACAAGTGAACAAATAAAACTAGAAAAAAATTAAGTAAATAAAAAACCTTAAGTCTGGGCACCTTCAATATTAAAAAATTATTACAGATTTTAAAACATCATAATTTTCTAGGGGTTATTGTAACCTGTGTGTTTTAGAAAAAATAGTTATAAAAAACCTAGCGAATATAGTGGACTTCAAAGCCGTCCTCTGAAGCCATCTCGAGAAACGTTTTTCCTAACACCGTTTTTCCCCAGTGGGTGAACAACTGGCCACTGCGTACCCGCTGTTAATTACCCAACACCGTTCCGGATTTAGGTAAACCGATTGCTTCTGCCTGTGTGTGCTTAAATCTAATAAACTGTAGCTTACTCGCATGAATCTTTTATCAGACGGAATTGCTGTGTTCCCATCGATTGATTTCCTGATACTGCCTGGAGTGAAACAGTGAAGTAGCCCCTGCTGTGGGTTCCTAAACTGGGTAACATGCCCCAATCCCGCAGCTATTCCTTTCGCCTCCCGCTCACCCTTCCTCCCGGCCCTGGTGCCCTGGGCCTCTGGCATCTCCTGGCTGGGTCCCCCTAAATCCATGACTGTGCACAGCCTGGTACGGCACACAGCAGCCCACCTCCTCTGTGGCTCAGAGCCACACACACAGCCCATGCACCAGTCCCACTCAGCATCCCTCGCCCGTTCACAGAATATCAGGGTTAGAAGGGACCTCAGGAGGTCATCTCTTCCAACCCCCTGCTCAAAGCAGGACCAATCCCCAGACAGATTTTTTTGCCCCCGATCCCTAAATGGCCCCCTCAAGGACTGAACTCACAACCGTGGGTTTATCAGGCCAATGCTCAAACCACTGAGCTATCCCTCCCCGTTTGAGGCCCTGCTCCTAATTCTCCCAGCAGCAAACGGCTCAGCAACGTCCAGGAGTGAATATCCATCTACACACGCCCGCGACAGCTGAGCGGCTCCGGGACAAGGCAGACCCCAGAGCCGGGACGCGGGAGACACAGCACCCCCAGATCTAGATCGAACTCCCCGAGGAGACCAGGCGGATCCAGAGTCTGAGCAGCTTTAGGAGGCGTCACAGGACAAACGCTCCTTTTACTCCCAACCCTACCAATCCCTTCCCACCCCCCGAAAAACCTACCCTAAGCAGAGTTCTGGCCCCAGAAAGGGAGAAGAGCCAGAGACTCCATCAAGTCCATTAGGGGCTTTGCTATTGCTCCTGATTTTATGTGGAAGGTGCCGAGACACCACAGTGGTGGGCAGCAGGATAACACCCTAAGGAGTAGCTCGCTAGCTAGAATTACCCCACGTGGCTGCCAGCAGGGGAGGGTTGGTCTTGGTCTTATGGTCCTGAGATCAGGACCTTGTTGCACCGGGCACTGCCCAGGCGCACAGTGAGGGACACCCCCTGCCCTTAAGAGCTAACAATCTAGACAGACGAGACGGGCTACCGGTGGGAGGGAAAACTGAGGCAGAAAGAGGGGTCCTGATCTGCCCAAGCCAGGCCTCGAACCCAGGTGCCCTAATGCCCAGTGCCTTAGCTGGTGGCTCATCCAGCATTGCTGTTCAGGGCTCATCCACCAGGCGGCAGCAGTGCCCCCAAGTGCCACATTGGGGCTTTAAACAACCACCTCCTCCAATGCCCCCCTTCCTGCAGATCCTGGAGCCTGACTCTAAAGCCCGACTCTGTTGGCATCACCCAGCCGCTGAGCGCCCACTGAAGGGAACTGGGAACAATTCCGTTACCACTTGGGTTCTTCCTGCTGCAGCCAGCGGGGCCGTAAATGCCATATTGATTAATCCGTTTGCCCGCGTACTGATAAATAGCTTCTAATTTGTTGCCTCTGGGCACGGCAGCCAATGCAGATGAACCGCGGGTGACGGAGATTAATGGGTTGCTGGGTGGTAATTTGATTTCATCGGGGCTCTGAGTCACTCCGACTTCGGCAATTTAACCCCGTCGCCTGCGATTCCACTAGCACCTGGGACAAGGCTGCTTCTCCACGGGCCGGGTGGCAAGTGGGTTTCCTCACTGCTAACTACCACAAGCTTCCGAGGGCTAAACCGCGCCAGGGAAATATCCTTGCAGGCCAAGGAGGCAGTGGTGCCTAGTGGCTTGGGAGACAGCACACCTGGGCTCTCTTCCTACTGACCTTGGGTAAGCCCTTTCTCGCACCGTGCCGCAGTTTCCCCGCCCGTCTATTTAGCCTGTGAGGCCCAGATCCTCAAAGGTATTCAGGTGCCTGACTCCCATAGGCATCTAGGCCTACACCCTTCGGGCCAGGGACCGCCTCCCACTCTGTGTCCGTGCAGCGTCCTGCACAATCTCAGCTGGGTCATCTCGGCGCTACCGTAATACACCTAATATTATCACCAGCTGGGGATGATGCCAAAGGCCTTGTCTACGCACCGTGCTATTTTAGGGGGAGCCTCGCCGATTTGGCCCTGCGGATGCACGCGTGTCTCATGGGTTATCAGGGCAAAGTGGGGATTTTCCAGAATATTGTTCTGAAGCCCCTGCGTGCCTCAGTTTCCCCCACATTTTGCACTGCTACTCAGCGGGCGCAAAGGGGTTAACAGTGCTCTTGGAGCAGAGCTGGAGACGGGGGATGGGCGGAATAGCCTCTCTGTCTGGGGCAGACCAAAGGGGGCCAAAAGAGAATCCGAAAAGGGCCAATGCTCAGAACATGCCCACAAGCAAACAGCAGCCCAGAGGAAGGCGATTTTCCCGGGGAAGCTGAGCCGAGGGCCCCGCTCGAGAACAAAGGGAGCAAGGTGCCAGGTGGCGAAGTTAAATGGAGTCCGAGACAGCTTGGCAGGCTGATCGCTTAGCCAGCATGGACCACCTTTGCCTCTGTTTGCTGGCCTAAGGACTTTCAGATTCTGTAGCCAGGCGACTAATAAACTCTCCTCTGCTGGGAGAAGTCTGCCTGCTCTGGCTGCAGGTACCCACCGAGAGCACTGCGCCCTGCCGGGGTCTGGCTGGGCTGGATTCACTGCAGGGAGCCGTGGAGAGAGACCGGGATCGCTGGTGCGCAACGGGCCAGGCTCAGCATCTTGAAAGCCCCGGGCCTGCGCCTGTGGAACTGAGGGTCCTGGGGGCCCAGCCCACTAAAGGGGTCACTCCCATGGACCAGCCCTGTGGATCCGCGCTCTAGAACTTCCCTGGAAAGGGTTAACGGGAGCGGTCCCCAGCGCCCCCCTGGGGCTGTTTGCATTCTGCTGTGTACGTCGATTGCGTTTTGCAGGCGATAGATTTCATTGAACATCTTAATTATTAAATGCGGCGCACCTGCTGTTCCGCTGCAGCGCCAGCCACCCCCTGCCCCACACCGGCGCAGCCAGCCGCCCAGAAACCCAGCCCTGCGTGCTCCGTCCCGGGAGGGAAATCAAACCCCACTGAACGGCCTCGGTTCTCAAATCAACTGAGCCGCCTGCCTCACCCCGGGAGCGGCTCCCTGCTCCCTCCGCTTGTTCGAAAGGTGAGCTGGGGCAGCCGCTAAGATGTTCCTAATGCAGTCCCCCGGGGAGGGGGAAATCGGAGCTGGCTCAGCTGGGGGAAGGCAGGCCGGATCAGTGGGCAGAGATCAGGACTGGGAGTTGGGATTCTGTTCCCCAGCTCTGGCAAAGAGCGAGGTCTAGTGGTTAGGGCAGGTAGCTGGGAGTCAGGACTCCTGGGTTCTGTTTCCCAGTGCCGGGAAGGGAGTGGGGTGCAGTGGTTAGAGCCAGGGGGCGTGGCTGGGAGTCAGGACTCCTGGGTTCTGTTTCCCAGTGCCGGGAAGGGAGTGGGGTGCAGTGGTTAGAGCCAGGGGCATGGCTGGGAGTCAGGACTCCTGGGTTCTATCCCTGGGAGGAGAGTGGGGTGGTGATTAGAACCAGAGTGGAGGGGGGCGGGCTGTAAGCCAGGACGTGCAGCGAGGCGCTCACACACTATATGGATGGACACAGACAGCTGCCTGTGGCAGTTTGGCTATTGACCTCCCTTGGAGCAGGAGCGGGAGCAGGCTTGTGTGAAATGGGCCGGGAGGAGGAGGCGGCAGGGTAGTGGGCCTGGCACTCTCATACAGAGTCACTCTTTCATGGCCCTAGTTAGGGGTGACTAAGCCAGCTGATTGCTAAACCACTGATGCACTCCACCCCAGAGGTGGCTGCATTTCAGCCCTGGGCAAGCCATCCCTATGCACTCTTACCAGGTAGCTCTTAATGTGCTGCTGTGCCCCACCCCAGCATGCGCTGCCAGGCAGCCATCTCTGTGCCTGAGCCTCCCGACCCAGCCTAAGAGCCGGCCGGGAACTGCTCTTGGAGCAATAGGCGCTTTATTCCAGCACAGTCTGGTTTAACAGGGGGATCCTCTCCCCCTTTGAAAGTCTTCCCCAAGGGCATTAAGCCACAGCAGGTGGAGCAAGGGAAGGTTGCAGCAGAGCTAATGGGGCAGAGGGGAGCAGCTGCTAGAACAAACCCAGAGCTTCACCACTATCCGACCCACGGGGCTAGATTTCAGCTCCTCCGGTCACCTGAGCCAAAGGAGAATCCTCCACAGGCTGTTAGCAGTCCAGGGCTTATGACACACAGTTGAGCAGTTCTGATTCCAGCCACCAGGCAGCAGCGGTGATGCGCAGGCTCTAGATAGATTGACACAGTATTCGAGAAGGCATTTCTAGCGGCCAAGCGGTGAGCAGTTTAGATACTGCTCTCTTCATCCTGACGGAGTCCAGAATGCTAACTTATAAGGATCACCTCCCCTGCCACAGAAGTGCAGCCCCTCTGGGGTGCAGTGCACCAGGTGGTTAACAGCCGCACAGCACTGCTGCAATGGGATTGCTTATCCAGCGCTGAAAGGTTGCGATCTCTGGGGTGGGGCACAGCAGCACATTAAGAGCTACCTGGTAAGAGTGCATAGGGATGGCTTGCCCAGGGCTGAAATGCAGCCACCTCTGGGGTGGAGTGCATCAGTGGTTTAGCAACCACCCAGCAACGCTGCACAACCTTTTAGGGCACACAGGAAGACGAAGGCTAACCAACGCTGGATCAGGCTAGCAAATTAACTCTTCGCACCTGGAACCCAGTCACGCCCAGCAAGTGGGATGAGTTTCTGGGGTTTCAACCCAGTTTCTGGAGGGAGTCAGCTCAGGCCCCAGCTCCGGGCTACAGAGTGACAGCGTCTGATTGCTCTGCCGGGCCTGGCTCTAAATCATCCCAGCGGATGGCAGGTACCATCAGCTCCCCTGCTCAGCCTCTGCCCCGGCTCTGATGAGGGAAGGGAGGGACCTGAGAGTGTCTGTGACAATAGCAGGAAGCAAGTAACCCTGCGAGACATCCTGATTCTGGCAGCGCTGTGGCTCCGAGATCGGCAGCTCCGACCCATTGCCTCAGCCTGTCCCCATAACCCTTCACCCCAGGGAGAGGAGCAGAGGGGTGGACAGAGTGGGGGACAGCCTGCCTGCCCACAGCTCCGGCCTGGGGCTCTGCAACTCTTGTGAGCCGGCTGCTGCCTGCTTGGATCCTGTGGTTTGTTACAAGGGCAAATGCCCCTCCCCACACCCCACTGCCCCTGCCCAGCCCCCAGGGAGGCTGGCGTGGCGGGGGGGGGGGGCGATTTCAGGCAGCTCTTCTGTTCGCACAGTCACTGGATTGAAGGCACGGGGGCTCCTGGCAGCTGCTCTCCAGCCCTAATTAAAGTGAGCAGTTAGCATGAGGTAATCGCTGGCAGGAGACAGAGCCAAAACTAACGACACCATGGCCATAAACAATGGGCTCGGGCCGGGCCGCTCACGGTGCCAAAGCACTGGTCTCCCCAGGCCGTCGGCCGAGTGCCCACAAAGGAGGGGGCACAAATCAATCGCTCTTAAACCCCCCCAGCACTCCCCATCTCTCCCAGCTAGAAAAGGGGCACAACCACCACCGTTAGAATTCTTATCAGGATTAGAGGTTCTAACCGAGATCGGGGCCCCGACGTGCCGGGCACTGCCCAGACACAGAGTGACCGAGATCGGGGCCCCGTCATGCCAGGTGCTGCATGGACACAGAGTGACCGAGATCGGGGCCCCGTCATGCCAGGTGCTGCATGGACACAGAGTGACCGAGATCGGGGCCCCGTCATGCCAGGTGCTGCATGGACACAGAGTGACCGAGATCAGGGCCCCGGCGCTGCCCAGACACAGAGTAACCGAGATCAGGGCCCTGACGTGCCGGGCGCTGCCCAGGTACAGAGTAGCTGAGAGCAGGGCCCTGTCGTGCCGGGCGCTGCCTGGAGACAGTGAGAGCCAGTCCCCACCCTGAAGAGTTCCCGGTCTCTACAGACACAGGAAGTGCCCTTGTCCCACAGGTAGGGCCCAGAGAGATTGAGCGACTCCTTCAAGGCCACAATTAGAGACAGCAGCAGATGCTGGAACAGGCCCCAGATCTGGCCACAAGCCCTTTGTCTGGGCACTGCCCCAAAGCATCAAGTGGCAGTGACCGCGCAGGCCCAGGGCCTCGGAGCAGAGGAGCATGTTAGGGCACCATCACCACCATGGCTGGGACCCCCTTCCCTGCTACCTCCCATCAGCCACAGACAGAGCCCGAGTCCCTCCTCCCCTCCCTCCGCCCCGGCCACTCACCCCAGTGCAAAGCAGGAAACACCAGCAGAGCAGAGCGGCAGGGCCATCCTCTGTGGGGACAAGCGAGGGTCAGCAGGGTGGGGCTGGAGCCTCAGGGTCCAGAGCCTGAGTCTCCTCCATGCAGGATCCGGGGGAGGGGGAGACCTTCCCCCCTCCCCCATCCGGCTCCTCAATCCATCCATCCCTGTGCCCCAGCCCTCGGCAAAACCAAGTACCAGGTTTGTTACAATTGCCCTTTCGCCACCCCTTGTCCTCTCTAGTGTTGCAAGCAGGACTTCTGGGTTCTACCCCCAGCTCTGGGAAAGGAGTGGGGTCTAGTGGTTAGAGCAGGGGGGGACTGGGAGTCAGGACTCCTGGGTTCTATTCCCAGCTCCAGGAGAGGAGTGGGGTCTAGTGGTTAAAGCAGATGAACCTGCCCATCAGGACTCCTGGGTTCTCATCTCTATGATTTCCTGTGTGACCGGGAACAAGTCCTTTCCCCTCTGGAAACGCAGCCAACCCTGCCCGCCGTGGCTGTTTCGCTGCCCCCGGCTCGCAAGGTGCCAGATAAGCAAAGCCCAGCCGATACCCGCGGGACGGGACGCAGTGCTCAAGGCCACGCTGGCACGACTCCACTGTGCCTGTCGTCAGCCTGGCCCGCTCGCTCGGGCCCCACACATAGCCCAAAGGGCAGCCAACGCCAACCGCGTGGCTTTCACAGCAGGGTCTGATCGCACTGGGTACGTCGACACTGCAGTAACAAACCCGCGGTGCCCGTCTCGGGGTTACGAGACCCTGGGCTATGAGACCCTCCCCCTTTGCGAGGTCTCAGAGCCTGGGCTCCAGCCCGAGCCCAAACGCCTCCTCTGCTACCGTTAGCCCCGCGAGCCTGAGTCAATAGTCCCAGGCTCGGAGGCTTTTTGTTGCGGTATAGCCATAGCCACAGAGACGGGGCCCACAGTGAACCACCACAGCCCTGCCCGGGGCTGGACCGGGGACAACGACCGGAGTGTCCGACCGTAGGGAAACACTAGGCAACCGCCATCCAAATTAGTGCCCTTGGGTTCGATCACCCCGACTCCTCCGGAACCCCCCGCAGGCACCCAAGCTCCCCAGGTGCCTCGGGTGTAGCCTAGGTTAAGTAGAAATGAGCCTAACTCGAGCAGTGTGGGAAATTGAGGTCGGTCGTGTGAGAAAGTTAAAAATGCGCTTCAGACAAGGACAAGGCCCGAGGGTAAACTGTGGCTCTGTTTTGGTTATAACTGGTCTCTGCAGGGCTTTTAACGAGTGTTTTTAAGAACTGTGAATGTTTTATTAAACCGCTATCTATACTGATAGTATGGGAAGGAGACTGGTGCAGATGGACGAGCTGGGGGAAGGAATATTTTTTATTGGACCAATTTCTGTTGGTGAGAGAGACAAGCTTTCAAGCTACACAGGCTCTTCTCCAGGGCTGGAAACGTGCTCAGAGCGTCCCAGCGAAATACAAGGTAGAACAGATGGTTTAGTGTAAGTAGCGAAGACGTATTTCTGGACAAATGTACCATGAAACCAATGATACACCTGAGACACATGGATGATATTTTCCATGATATATACCACAACTACAACAACCACCACCCGTCATCCACACCCTGGACACCACAATCAGCGTCAGCAGTGGATAGGTTGACCACCTTTCGAATGGCTGGCAACTGGACCTCTGAGACCCCGCCCCTGTCCTGCCTCTGCCCTCAAGGCCTCGCCCCTGCTCCACCCCTTCCCCAGGCCCCATCCCAGGCTCCGCCTCTACCCCAACAGCCCCGCCCCTGCACACCACGCCACCGTGAGCCGCACAAGCAGTCTGGCCTGTGCCGCCTCCTTCCTTCCGCTTAAGGTTGCCACAGATTTAAAAAAAAAAAAA
>NW_020665026.1:474152-479035 GCF_002925995.2 Terrapene triunguis
AAAAAAAAAAAAAGAACGTCAGGGCTTGTCAAATGGCACCCACCACACAAGCCGAAACCCGGGCTGTCCGGGTGAAAACCAGACAGGTGGTAACCCTAGCAACGGAACCGTACAGTCACCTACATACAAGAAACCCAGGGATCCCCACACCTACCTTCATAGATCCCGTAACCACCCCAAACACAGCAAGAAATCTGTTATCTACAGCCAGCCCCTCAGATACCACAGAATATGCTCCAAGGAGAAAGTCCGGGATACACGCCTTAACACACTCAAAACCACCTTCTCCAAACAAGGACCCGGCACCAGGGAAGTAGATCGCACCATGGAACGGGACCATCCAAATACCCCGAGAGAACCTGCTTCTATACAGATATAAAACCCCCTCCGACCACACACCCCTAGTTGTCACCCACTACAACCCAGACTTGACAGGGGCCCCATCCTAAAAAAAAAAAAATCTTTCCTGAACCCCCTCTTCTGGCCTTCAGACAACCTCCCAAACTCATCATCAGAAGCAAGTTCCCCACAGGCCAGGACCCACCAACCCAAAGCGGCACCAGACCCTGCCAGAACAACAGATGCAAAACCTGCAGACACAGCTCCACTGCTACGATGATCAACACCTCCCACAACACACCTGTCAAGATCCATGGGTCCTACGCAGGCCTAGCACAACATGTGGTGCACCTCAACCAGCGCACCGAATGCCCCAATAACCACTATGGGGGTGACACTAGACAATCAACGATCAAAGACAAAAACACCCTGTGGAGGAGCACTTTTCACAGAGCGATCGCTCTGTGTCTGACCTCTCAGTCCTCGTCCTCAAAGGAAACTGGCACGACCCCTTCAAAAGATGAGCCTGGGAGCTTAAATTCAGAGTTTTGCTAGGTGATAAAAATCATGGACTGAACAGAGACGCTGGATTTACGGTTTATTACAACGGTCTGTGATCAGGGGCGCCAGGGGGCCATGGCCCATCACTTTTTACCAGCCGTAAAGGCAAGCAGTGGGGGGAAGGATGGAGGGGAGCGAGCGGGGGCGGTGGGAAGAGGCAGGGTAAGGACGGGGCATCAGGAGGAAGCAGCAGGGCAGGAGTGGGGCCTCAGGGGAAGGGGCAGCAGGGGGGCGAGGGCTTGGGGGGAAGGGGTGGTGTGAGGGTGGGGACTCTGGGGGAAGGGGCAGCACGGGCATCAGGGCCCCAGTTTGGGCATCAGTTGCCCCCCCCCACACACACACACACTTTTAGGGAGCTTCTATCACCCTGGTCTGTGACCCACTAACAACCCCACCCAGCTGCTTTCCTGCCCCATTTCTTTTCCCCCTCTGACTGGAGGGGTGTTAAGGGGCCACTTTACCTCGAATGGCCCCTTGAAACACCATGTGTCCCACCTTGTATTTAGCTGTGACCCTCAGGGCATTTCCCAGCCCTGAAGAAGAATCATAGAATATCAGGGTTGGAAGGGACCTCAGGAGGTCATCTAGTCCAACCCCCTGCTCAAAGCAAGACCAATCCCCGGACAGATTTTTGCCCCAGATCCCTAAATGGCCCCCTCAAGGATTGAACTCACAACCGTGGGTTTAGTAGGCCAATGCTCAAACCACTGAGCTATCCCTCAACTCTGGGGAAGCTCGAAAGCTCCATCTCTCTCACCAACAGAAGTTGGTCCATTACAGTATATTCCCTCCTGCACCGTGTCTCTCTGATCCCCTGGGCCCCGCATGGCTACAACGCTGCAGATGCTATTTCAAATAACGTGTCCTGTAAAGCACCAATCAGGAGGTGGCGGGAGCAGAAATGGGAACAGGATACGGGGCAGTTTGATGTTAATTAGTGGGATGATGGCTTGTCACAGGAGTAGTTTTGTTAAAATAGAGGAGCGCGCCAATTAACATGCCCAGGGGCCATTAGGTTACCAGGTGTCCTTCACTCTGATGTCAGCGGACTGAGCGCCCAGCGACACACTGTCTCCTCGGCGGGTGTAAGAATAATTGTTAGTGTCAGTGGGACGCGAGCACAGTGGCAGTATTGTGGGAGCGGGAACCTCACGCCAGTTTGCTGACCTCCTCGCTCTTGTGTGGAATAACGATTGGTTTTCTCATTCAAAGTGTCGCCCGGCGTCCTCCACTAAATACATCTTCTGTAACCCACCGAGAGGCTCCAACCTGATACCCGCGCTGGGTTTTATTGCACCTTTATCTTTCAGGGCTTAATATTAATTGGGAACGTTTCAACATAAAGGGGCTGATTCTGCAGCGCGCCCCAGGATCTGATTGCCCCGGTGTCCAATCCCCCTGGAGCTTCAGGGCCTGATCTGTGCCGGTGCCCCCGGCACCTCCAGGACGATCCCCCCCAGTGAGCGTGACCCACGCCTGTTCTGCTTGGGCAGCATTTTGTACGGGCGTAAGCGATTCCACGAGGCAAAGTCCTGCAAAGGGGCCGGATCCCTGGCTGGTGTGAAACAGCATTGCTCCCTCTGGCTCTGGTTTCTGAAACCAGGCGCCCTCTCGCCACACTCCGCGATGGGATGGATTGTGGACGCAGCCCGGACGCTCCCACAATGGCTCAGTTCCCACCAGCGAAAGCCACCCCCGGCAGCACGCTCCGCTGGCCATTTCCCAGGGGGGGAGGGGACGCGGCAGGGGCTGGGAAAGCGTGAGATTGGGAAAGATTTCCCCCTTCTCCTGCCGTCGGCCCGGCTCTTCCCATGACTCTTAACACAAACATCCCGTCCCTGGCGTGATCGGAGTGTTACAATCATTCATTCCCCGCCCCCGCCCCCACCCCTGGCTTTGCACGGGGAAGCTGGGAACTGGAAGCTGTTATTTTCGTCACGCACACTGGCTTGTTACGGTAGGTTTGCACATGTACCCCAGTGTTGTGGTAGGGTTGCGTGCACACGCTGCAGTTTGTTATGGGAGGGTTGCACACATACCCAGCTGTTATGGTAGGGTTGTGCACAGTGATTTGTTATTGTACAGTCACACACATTCCCCCCCCCTTGTTATGGTAGAGTTGTGTACACACACAGCACTTTGTTAGTCTAGGGTTGCACACTCATCCAGTTATTATAGTAGGATTGCGCACACAGTGGCTTGTTATTGTAGGGTCATGCATGTCCGCCATTGTTATGGTAGGTTGCGCACGCACAGCGGTTTGTTATTGGAGGGTTGCCCACATACCCAGCTGAGCACACAACAGGTTGTTATGATAGGGTCACACACGTCCCTCACTGCGCATAGAGCGGTTTGTTATTGTAGGGTCACACACACATACCGGTTGTTATGGTAGGGCTACGTACATGCCAGTCTGCTATTTGCAGGGTTATGCCCATGCAAGCGGGTTACAGAAGCGAAGCAGGTGCCGGGTTGTTATTGTAAAGGCAGCAGGTCCTTGTTATTTGAGGGTGTGTGCATGCCAGTTTGTTTACTGTAGGGTCGCACACTTGCGCATTTGTTATGGTCCCCTTCTCTAGCCACTGGACCACAACCCTTTCCATACATAGGAACAGGGTCCAGGAGTCTTGATAGTCTCCCGTTCCCCACCAGCTCTAACCCTTAGACCCCACTCCCCTCCCAGAGCTGGCAACAAAGGAGATTTGATGACCCATCTCCCACTGATCTCAGGAGAAGGTTTGGGTGGGGAAAGGGGAAAGCAGGGGTGTGTCCTATCAAAATAGCAAAGCAACCCTGCCATGGGTTGGGAATGGGTTCTCAGTCCCCACCCCACCCGGAATCCTGGCCCCCACATCATACCCAGCAAGCTGCTCACCCAGGACAAATATTTAGATGCACATTTGCTTATTTACATTTCCCGCAGCTTGGGGCTGGTTCCCTCCCACCCCAATCCATCTCCACGCCAACCCCAGAACAGGGAGTGCAGACTGCCAGCGGGCGCTGCCAGGGCTTCCCCCTGCACTGCCCCTCTAGCTGTGGGAAGGGGTCAGAGGCAGCTGGGCTCACAGCGCCTCCTGCTGGCGAGAGGACAAAGACGACTGCAGGAGACGCCGCAGCCCCAGATGCATCGATGCAGGCTTCGGAGTTACTAATGCAACAGTCTCGAGCCCCCATGCAGGCCGCACTGGGGGTTAAAAAGCAGAGATGGGGGGGCAGCCAATGGCTGTTCCAGTGCCCCCTGCTGGTGGCGGGGTGCTGGGAACATCCCAGAGCCTGGGGGCAAGCCAAACAGGAAGTGTCTCCTACCGACAGTTCCCAGCCCCAGAGGACACTGGACCAGCAGCTGCTGCGAGGCCCTTGCTGGGCTTCGTAACACACGGGCCTCCAGGCTCAGCTCCTGGGCCACTGTGGCGCGAAGGGGACCCCTCCCCTCTCACGGGGATAGACGGGGACACTGCGGGGCCAGGCTGGGAGTGGGGTGCAAGGGGAGATGGGGGCACACAGGCGTTCCGGGGACCCTGCAGGGCAGTGCGGGAATGGGAACACCTATAATTTCAAAGACCAGGCTGGGTGGGGGAGCAGAAAGCATGGGGCAGACCCCACTCCCCAAGTCACTCTGCCCACAGCGTTCACCTCACTCCTGTCTTCCGCTGCCCGTGTGGGGCTGCGGGGGGGGGGGGGTGTCCTGGGCCGCTCCCCTAGATCCCTGCCTCTGCACACGCACTGCCCCTCCCCTGCTGGCTCAGCACCTGCCCGGGGGCTCCTGCCCCACCCCTGGACTATGGACTCAGGATCTCCGTTAGCATCACCCAGCGAGCACAGCTGAGCAGGACAGCACTGAGCAAGGCGGCACCAGGCCTGGGCTACCCACCTCCCAGGTTCAAGTACTGACTCACCTAGAGCGGGGGCTGGGAGCCAGGACTCCTGGGTTCTAACCCCCAGCTCTGGGAGGAGAGTAGGGTCCAGTGGCTAGGGGAAAGGGG
>NW_020665026.1:479045-486510 GCF_002925995.2 Terrapene triunguis
CTAATCTCTGGCTCTGGGAGGAGAGTGGGGTCCAGTGGCTAGGGGAAGGAGGTACTGGGAGCCAGGACTCCTGGGTTCTAATCCCCAGCTCTGGGAGGAGAGTGGGGTCCAGTGGCTAGGGAAGGGGGTATTAGGAGCCAGGACTCCTGGGTTCTAATCCCCGGCTCTGGGAGGAGAGTGGGGCCCAGTGGGTAGAGCATGGGGGCTGGGAGTCAGGACCAAACACACGGATCTGTCTCCCTCCCCTCCACACTTTCTTGGTCTCTTTTTGCCATTGTTCCTGATTGGGGGGTAGTTACCAGACACCCATTTGCCCCAGATGGCCACATTCAGGTCCCTCATGTTGACCCCCTTCCCCCCACCGCCCTGGCCGCTCCTCTGTTCCGTTCCTACCCTATAAACATGCACTAGGATTAACCGGCCCCATTACAATGCGAAATATTTGTATTCACTCCCAGTGCAAACCCCAGGGGGGAGGGGGAAATCAATGGGGTGAAGTTGCCCCCTACCCGTCTGCAGAGGCCGCTGCCCGAGAGCACATTTGTATTGCATCGAGCACTCTGCCATCTCCCCGAAAGGTCACCCTGCTAAGGCTGGAAGGGGGGAGCGTAACTAGTCCGGTGGCTCCGGACTAGAGAGCTTTATTTATACGCTGTTTGTTCAAGCCGAAGCGGCAGCATTAGTAGGGAGCTTCCAGCCGCTGCAGCCGGTAATCAGGGCCGGGGGAAATAATCAATTCACTTATTTTAATGGGGGGTTGTTTTTAAAGGCCTGTAAATATCAGAAATCGAGCAAAGCGGCGCCTCGGCAAGCAACAGAGAGTGGGGTGGGGCCCATCAGAGGCAACTTTTGTTCCTTTAAAAGCTTAAACGTGCGGAGACAATTCTGCTCCTTTATTTTTTGCAAGCCAGGATCGCGCTGGTCATAACATCCCAGCCTGTAAGTGGCGCCCGAGTGCAGCAGGGCAATAGCTCCGTGGGGTTGGGTCATGCTGCCTCCTGCATGACGTGCAGCCCTGACACCGCTGCAAAGCAAGTGTGTGGTGCACAGCGACCCTACCACGACAAAGCAGCACACACAGCCCTATGACCCACGAGAGACCCTACAATAACAAACTGGCCTCATAGCCCCAGAGCCTACAAGCAACACTACCATAACAAATCAGCATCGTAGCTCCACGAGTGACCCTACAATAACAAACTGGCACCACAGCCCCAGGCCCACACGAGTACCCTACCGTGTCGAGGTGGCATGCGCAGTGCTTGGCATTAACGTTGCAGTGGTGCCAGTGACTGCACGTGGTGCGAGGTGCCCGAGCCACACAGCCCAAATGTTGCTCCATTTCCCCCTGCATTCGTAGGGGCCCTGCGTTCCTCTGCCCCCCAGCTCAGGGATGTAATGGCAAAGAGCGGCTGCCCCAGCGCTCGTCACAGGTCTGGAGATGCTAAAACAGCCAAACGCCAAGGGCCTTTCTTCAGGCAAACCTCCCAGTGACAGGATTTGCCCCGAGCTCACCGAAGACCCTACAATAACGAACAACCAGCTGCAAGACAAGACGCAGCAAAGCAGTGCATGCAGGCCAGCATTCCCCCGCCACCCTGCACTAACAAACCAGTGCCTCCGGCCTCAGGCTCAAACAATAACTCTCGTTTGCCCCAGCCAGCATTTGCAAGAGGCTCTACAATAATAAAGCCAGCCACTAGAGAGACCCTGCAACAGTAAAGAAAGAGGCACAGCCCGGTGCCTCGGAGTCACCCAAAAACTGTTACGGAGAGCTCCAACGACTCAGTGCAGATCTCAATTGGAGGCTCTTTGGAGCAAGGACCATCTCTTTGTTCTGTGTGTGTACAGCACCTAGCGCCACGAGGTTCTGGTGCAGGACTGGGGCTCCTGTGAGCTACCATAATAGTCCTAATAAATAATGTACAGCGTCTAGCACACTGGGATCTTGGTCCAGGACACGAGCTCCTAGGCATTACCATAATACACCTAATAGCATTAAAAAGGAGAGTGTCCAGCCCAGTGTGGTGGTGATCCTGGTCCCAGACTGGGGTGCCTAGGAGCTACCATAATACACCTAATTTCAATATAAATGTACAGCACCTAGCACAATAGGGTCCTGGTCCATGACTGGGGCTCCTAGATGCTACCATAATACAGCATAATAGTTATAAAACTGGTGTGTATGCAAAGCCGTCACAGGCGACCCTACAGAAACAAACGAGCACTGAGAGTCCCAGCGTTACCGGTGCCACCCTATGCTGAAATTCTCGAGCATGCGGCGCAGCAGTCACGTGCGACCCTACGATAACAAACCAGCACGTAAACAAAAGACGGAGAGGAGCAATCGTTTCAGTGTGCTCAGTTTCCAGCCTGAGGCACATTTGCTATAATTAACAGCCAAAGGGAAATATATTATCTATATATATTAGAAATAAAAATAGACGATAGATCTTGTGCCAGGGCCCCAGGCGGAGGAACTAACCCATACTTTTCCAGAGGAACAAGAGAGACCGTCTCTTGTGAATGGAAATCTCTGCTCGGCTCTTTCCATCCTTGAGCTCCAAGCGCGGCATGGGATTTGACCTCGCAATGGACACCCTGGGGGAGTAAAGGCCAGGCCCGGTCATTGACCAAAACTCTGTCACCTGGTGAACGTGGCAGGACAGTGGGTCCTTGGGCTAGGAGCTGCAGTTATCTCGGGGGGCGGGGGGAGAGACAGACACCCCTACCTCCACAGGGCAGCGAGGAACTGGGTTTGTGTGGCGTCCCAACACACCTCGCTGTCTTGTTAGCATGCTGGTAATTGGCCCTCATAAGAGACCCTACAATAACAAACCAGCATGCATGGCCCCGATGGCCCATGAGCAACTCTATCATAACAAACCAGCATACACAGAGAATTACCAGGTGGGATCACATTTGGATCCATCTGGCCCAGTACAGCCAGTGACCAGAATCAGCTGCATCAAAACAAGCTGCAAGAAACCCTGCAGCCATGGGATAGCCTGTCCCCAGGGAAAGGCCCCTTGTGGCACACCCAAAAATAAGCACACCCTACAAAAACAAACCAGCACACGCAGCCCCAGCCTCACAGGGGCCCTACAATGACAGGGCAGCTCACGGCCCCACCTGTACAAGGAGCAGTGTTTCATAAAATTGCTCACAGTACATACACAGGAGTCAGTTCCTCTCTCACTGATGTGCAGCCACTTCTGGGGTGGAGCACCGCCACTGATTAACTCTTAAAACACCCACGGTGCTAACAGCTCTCAGGGGGCATTTTTCATCCTTCCATCCATCTTTAAATGCTTTACATGGGCGGGTAAGTATCATTATGTTCCTTTCACAGGTGGGGAAACTGAGGCATGGAGAAGGGAAATGACTTACCTGAGGTCACCAGGCTGGTCAAGACCAGGAACAGAACCCAGGAGTCCAGTGCCTCAGTTGCTGCACTGCATCACCTCCCCCTTTCCTCCCCCAGATCTGTCCCGATGGTTCCTCGCTTGCCCGTTTGGGACAGGAAGTGAAGAAAAACGCCGTCTCTAATGGAAACCACAAAGGGGTGGAGGCGGGGGATTCGCACAGGAGAACTGAATTCCCTTTGCTGGAGCAGGAAGGGCTCAGAGCTTATGTCAAAGGCTCCTACACACTAAGCCGGGGAGCGTTCTGATGTACAAGGGGCTCTGGGATGCAGGCTAAGGAGATGGCACCAGTGCCCTGCGCGGCTTGGATGGGGAAGTCCGTGCTGCTGTTTCTGAGGCAATCACGGGGCCAGAGTGCCGGGGAAATCATTTGTTGCCAGGCATGTCCATCCACACATGGTTGTGTCACCCCATCCTGCCAGGGTGCAGGCCCCGAACGCTGCAGAGAGATTCAGCCCCAGAGGCCAGGGAGAACTGGCTGGACTGAGCGTGGGAGATGCAGCCTCCCTCAGCCTCCAAGAGAGGGCGCTGTTCTGCACCCGTCTGCGTGAAACGAGTTTGCTGGGTCTCAGTCCCGGGCCCAGTGAGCAGCGTGGCCAGGCGGATGGCAACTGATGCCACCCTGCTTGGCATTCACCGGTCTCCTTGGTGAAAGGCCCAGGGCAGAATGGGTCACAGAGCCTGATTCCCCTCTAGAGAGTGGGTCCCTTCAGGGCAGGGCAAAGAGGGTGGGAGAGAGAGGCCTCCTGGGCTGTCCCTGATTGGTGGGGTGGGAGTCTCCAGGGCTGCCAATCCGGCAGTCACCCCAACTTCAGAGATGGGGGGGCAGGGCTGTTAAACCAGCTTGCTCTAGTCTAATGACAGCTGATTTCCACAGTGCTAATTGCCAATCAAGAGATTGAACAGCCCCCCTGGCAGGGGGACGGGGCTGGCAAGACAGAGTGAGTCTCAGGGGGTCTCTCAGCCAATCCCCCCCATCGGGGCGTGACCCCTTTACAGGCTTGGGGGGGGCAGGGAGGGGATATTTCCGGCTCCCCACCCCTGGCATCAATACACCAGGAGCTGTGATCTTAGGGGGCCGGAGGGGGGAGAATCCCCGCCCCCATACACTGGGCTGGGGGAGGCGGCGGCGCTCCGATCGGGGCTGGAAGGGCTGCCTTAGCATCCCAGCGCCTCACCTGCTCCTCCAGAGCTTCTTCCCAGCTTTTATTGTTAATAATAATTAAAGGGAAGTTGGGGGAGGGGCAGGAGCGGCTCCGCGTCCTGAATTTCCAATGAAAGAGAGAGATCCCTGCAGAGAGAGAGAGAGACACAATGAAAGAGCCGGAATCCGGGACTGCGTCCCTAGGACTCAGCCGGCCCTCGTCCTTCCAATGCCTCACCAGCACATGCTGCACCTCCCAGCTCTTCAGCAATGGAGGGGACAGGGCGGGCAGCTTGGTGCCTCGAGTACAGCAGGAATTCGTCGTCACACTGGCCTGGGATCCACAGCCCCACGGCAGGTCTGTGCTGGGATGCGTCTGCGTCCGAGCAGGGGGCAGGGTAGAGGATGGAATCTGTAGGGCAAAGGAAGCAGATCTCTGCCCCACTCTTTCCCGCCTGGATGGGGAGGGGTTACACACATACACACACGCGGCCCGGATGCCATGATTTCCCAGCCCCTTATGCCCCACCACCAGTGTTAACTGCACAAAGTCATCGCAGCCTCAGAGCTTTGCCACAGAAAGGAGTGACTTCCCCCTCCCCACACTTCACCCCCTTAGCCGTTCTTGGGCTCCCCACAGATCAAGATCTGGAGGGTCCTTACACTCAAGCTAAGCTCCCATAGCAGCTGTGCCGTGAGCAGTACAGGGCCCATGACACGCAGTCGAGCCATTCCCAATCCATCCAGCGGAGGGCAGTCTCTCCACCAGTTCATAACAAGACATAAAGCTTCTCTCTCTGGTGTCTGCTAGAATTCATTTCATACCTCCACAGGCTAATCGGATATGGGAACCGTGTAATATGATTCACAGTCACAGCATAACCTGCTTCCTACTGACATGGTACAAAACGCCTCAGACTCACTCTAACTTTCCATTAGGAATAATATGGACTATTACATGTAAGAGAGCAGTGCTTAGAGGCCCAAACTGAAATTAGGGCCCCATTGTGTCAGGTGCTGCACAGACACAGGGGCAGAGACAGTCCCTGCCCCCAAAAAGCTCACAGTCAGAAGAGACAAAGAGCAGGAGGAGAAACTGAGGCACAGAAAGGGGAAGCAACTTATCTAAAATCATCCAGCAGGCTGGTGGTAAAACCAGGCTTAGAACCCAGGCATCCTGAGGCCTAGACTAGCAGCTTACCCACAAGGCTATGCTGCCTCCCAGTTTGGTTATGACTAGAGCTTGTCAGGGAAGCTCAGACGGGACTATCTTCCATCAGAAGACAGAGTTCCATCAAAATTGAAACACTTCATGAAATCAAGTCAATTTCACAGGAATTTTGCTTCAGATCAAAAATGGAGGGGGGCAGAATTCTAACAATGCTGAAACGGCCGGTTTTACCATTTTGGGGACCGAATGTTTTTGTTTTGAAACGCCATGTTGTTGCCAATTTTTTTTAAAATGTTGTATTCTACTCCGCCGTTCGGAATCAACAACAGCAGCCATCGAAACGGAACGTTTCCATCCACCCAAAAGGAACCTGGTTTTCGGAATTTTCCTTCCTGGAGAACTCTGAAGCGTTTGGGTTGCGTCCGGATTTGGAACAAAAGCCCCTTTCAGCCTCTCACGCCTTCGCAAAAGGGAATGCCCACCCCCGCAGAGCTCTAGCCAGGAATTTCTGCCCTCTTTGGGCTCGCGACCTGTCCCGGGCTGCTCCTCGTCAGCAAATCGCTTTGGACAAATTGGTTTTGGCTGCCAGCCTTGCTCTCAGACGGGTTCCCTTTTGCCATTCGAGGTGTGCAGTTGGTCACCTCTGAATCACACGGTGTTGCAGCTCCTCCCTGATTGGAAGAATGAAATTCTTGAGGAGCTGCTCATTCTAAAAACCATGAAACTCGGAATTCGTGAACTTTTTTCACACCTTTCCAGCTGCCGAGCAAATGTTTGTACAGTCTCTGGGACAATGGGGATCTGGTCCCTGTCTGGGGCTCCTAAATGATACCATAATACACCTAATAGCAATAAAAACGTACAGCTCCTGGCACATTGGAGTCTTGGTCCATGTCTGCGGGCTCTTACATGCTACCATAATCCAGATAGCAAACAACAATTACAGCCTCATGCATCACAGTGAAACCTACACAATGCTTTTATTTACACTTCACGGCCCAAACCTGGGGCGTAGCATGAGGGACTGGAGAAGAGGGTGTGACACCCGGGGCTCAGGAGCTCAAGGAGCCTGATTCAGTTCGAACGCCCCATCGGAAGCAGCCCCACGATGGGAGCTTTCGCTTTCCTTCTTGGTTTGCACCCATTCCTCTTAAACAGGAGTAACCGAGGCTGGACGCGCAAGGCGCTGTACAAACGCAGTCTTAAGAAATCTCGCTCCATTGTGCCAGTGCCGCCCCCCTCAGTGTGCCAGGCATGGCATGATCCTCGGAGAACAGCTTCCGAATCTGACATTGCAACCTGCCGCCGCCGAGTTATTAAGGAAACGAGCGAGGATCTATTCCAGCCCTCGCCTCTGACACAACCAGCAGGGCCCTTCGTACAAAGAGCCGTCTCCTTTCCAGGCCTCACCGGCAATGTCACAGGTGTCATCCTCAACATCGCCCGACTGCCAACACTAGCGTGGCAGCTGGCGGGAGGGGAAGGACGGTCGGAAAGGGTTAAAAAAAACAGAAGAGACTGTGTTTGTTTTTCCAGGACGGATTTCCACACACACCATTCAGAGGATCTGAAATTAAATCTGAGCCTGTGGAGAGAGGAGTTCTATTGTGCCATAGGGTTGCAATCTGGGAGCAAATCCATAATCCTGGAATTTAGGGGGAGGGAAAGAGTCAGTTCCACCTTTGATTTCAGGATCCCCCAAAATACCATCGCCCCCCTCCCCCC
>NW_020665026.1:511510-519606 GCF_002925995.2 Terrapene triunguis
TGGAGCTGAGGCTAGGAACCCAGGAGTCCTGGATCCCAGTCCATGCTTCATCTGGAGCTGAGGCTAGGAACCCAGGAGTCCTGGCTCCCAGTCCATGATCCCACACCAACCCCAGGGCTTGTTAAACAGGCACCTTCCAGTGAAGCTTCAGCCACACAAAGGGGGACACACAAAAGGGTGCGAAGTCAGCCTTAGATGCTACAGCATTTGACGCAACCAATCCAGGGTCCCTTTAAGACCCGGCGGGATATTAACTTCTGAAGATGCTGATGGGCAGATTTTCCCCCTCCCTCCCCCATTATTTTTTGACTCAGACCTTTCATGGCAAACGTGAAAATACTCTGATCCCAGCTGAAGGCAAATGAGCCCAGCTGGCTAGCAAGTAACGGGGCTGTTTGTTTACAAGGGGATCTCTTTGATGTAGATAATTAAATGTTGGCCCCCTTCCCATAGGAATTAATTGTCCTCCACGAAGGTACTTGCGAGAGGAAATGGAAGCAGCAGCAGGGGGTTCCAGACGAAATATATTCCCTTTAATTTTTCTCGATGAAGCTCCGGGCCAGTGGAGATGTGTAAATAAGTCCAATATTGGAGATTAATGGGCGTTTAGCCTTGTGAAATTAACAACACTCCAGCAAAGCTACAAAATACTGCCCTTGGCTGGTACAACTCAGTAATTCTGCATAGTTCACCTCTCCTGCAGCGTGGAGTGGCTTTTAAACAAGGTAATAATACCATGGCCTTGCTCTTAGCGAGGGCTTTTCAGGAGTAAATCGCCACGCTCGTGACAAAGGTGTTCACAGATGGAGAAACTGAGGCCCAGAAAGGGAAGCCCCAGGTCCGCCAGCTGCAGAGCCAGAAATAGAAAGCAGGGCTCTTAAGTGCCTATTTAGTGTTCTGTCCACTAGGCCGAAATGCCGGCGTCGTGCAGGGTGCCCTCCCAGGAGCTCCAGGGTCTGCTTCTCTGGCGTGCAACGGTTTGGCACCCGTGCAAACGCGGGTGCAAGATGCTCCGGTCGTGCGTTAGCTCCCGCTTGGCGCGGGTAGAAATGGGAGCCGGCGGGGTGGGGAATCGGGAAAGCCCTCTCCATCCTCCTTCTCAGATTGAAGTGACACCTGCCAGGCGTCAGGGGGGCACTGTTTACCAACACAGACGGGCCTTAATGATAGCTCTGGCCTGCAGCTGCACAGGCGGGGGAGAAAGTAAAAAAACCCGACGGTGTCCCTTTAAATAGACCAGAGAGGGAAGCCCAGATTCCAGTGAGTTGTGAGAGGGAATCAGTCATCAGAATGGGGGTAGAAGACTGCTGGCCAGTGTCTAGGGCATTAGTAGGGCCCTACCAAATTCAGGGTCCAGTTTGATCAATTTCATGGTCATGGGATTTTAAAAATTATTAATTTCATGTCAGCTATTTAAATCTGAAATTTCACAGTGTTGTAATTGTAGGGGTCCTGACCCAAAAAGGAGTTCTGTGTGTGTGTGTGGGGGGGGGTCGCAAGGTTATTGTGGGGGGGGTTGCGGTTCTGCTACCCTTACTTCTGTGCTGCTGCTGGCGGCGGCGCTGCCTTCAGAGCTGGGCAGCTGGAGAGCAGCGGCTGCAGGCTGGGAGCCCAGCTCTGAAGGCAGCGCCACCGCCAGCAGCAGCGCAGAAGTAAGGATGGCAATACCGTTACCCCCTTAAAATAATCTTGTGGACCCCCCCTGCAACTCCCTTTTGGATCAGGACGTCCAGTTGGAGAAACGCTGGTGTCCCCCCGTGAAATCTGTACAGTATAGGGTAAGAGCACAGAAAAGACCAGATGTCACGGAGGGAGACCAGGTTTCACAGTCCGTGACGCGTTTTTCATGGCCGTGAATTTGGTAGGGCCCTAGGCATTAGACATGGGTTCAAATCTCTGTGGGACACTGAGTGAGTCACTTAGAGACAGATTTTTTACATCAACGGGAGCTAGGGGGCTAAATACCTGTAACGGTCTGGCCCTTCGTCGCTCTCTGCCTCAGTTTCCCTAGCTGTGCAATGGGGATAATGGTCTGCCTGACCTCACAGGGGCGCTGTGAGGGTAATTACTTTAAAGACTAGGAGCTGCTCTGGTATTACAATGATGGAGGCCAGGGTAAGGACCACATGGTCCTTGCCTCAGGCGCTCAAAGGTATTTCAGTGCCTAATTCCCATAGATATCGAAATCTGGCCCTAAGTGAGCCCCGCAAGGTCACGCGGGGAGTCTGCATGAGCAGTGCACTGCACCCAGCGCTCCCACGTCCCAGGAGAACAGATTTCAACCTGGAGTGAGACGCCAAAATCTCTCTGACTCCAGATGTAGACTGGCGAGGGGAGGCCGGAGAGAGCGGGCAGGGGAGGGATCACACCTCCAGAGATGGCCCGTGTCCCTTTAAATGGATCTGGCGCCCGAGGCCCAGCGAGCAATCACTCAGCAAACAATCAGATCAGCAGCAGCCCTGCACAGCCCTTCGCGGCAGGCTCCTCGATTGCCTCCATTTGTCCGCCTGTCAAGACCCCGTTCCGCGCTGACGAGCCGCCATCGCCGATCATTTTTCGCTGTGAAAAATCCCCTGGCGATGATTGCTCCGTGGGCAGCGTGGCTGAGCGGGCGGGTTGGCGGCGATGGGAGGGGACGAATAAGGCAAACCAGGCAGCACGGTTTGCAGGTTGGGGTGAAGGGGTCCCAACTGCCAGGGCTGGCTACCCCTGCTTGGGGCTCCCGTGGGGGCCTGCCGAGCCAGCGGAAGGAAGCCGGGGTGGGCTGGGGAGGACGGCCTTGGCAGATCTCACCTAGCTCCACGCCGGTTCAGATTTGCTCCCCTTGCGGGGATGGGAGAGCAAACGGTTAAAGAAGGAGCCGTGGGGCAATCGAGTGGGGGGAGGGGATCAGCCACAGTGGGCTGGGGGGGGCGGATATTGGAGAGGGGCTGGGAGGTGGGAGATCTAAGTTGAAGTCCCAACTTTTGCTACTGAGTCTGCGGGTGACCTTGGCCCTGCTGCGTCCCCTCTCTGGGCCTCAGTTTCCCCCATCTGTAGACGAGGGGTAAGGATCCTTCTCTTGCCTGTTTAGACTGGGAGCTCTCTGAGTCTGGGCAGCAATGGGGCCTCTGGGTGCTACCGTCATGCCCCTAATAACAGGGCCCTCAAATTCAGCTTCTCTCTGATCTTGCCTCCCGCCGGCCCACGTGTTCCCCGCCGCCTGGCTGCCAGCGCAGGACGAGAAACATGCGGGGCGAGTGGATCCGGTTGGGAAAGGCTCGTCAGGAGGGGGCTGTCCCTGCGGAGTGGGGCCGGGGCTGGGGATTCTCCACAGGGGCTGTGAATCGGGCTGGTACAGGACAGGAGGCTCACGGAGGAGGTGCCTCGTGCTGGCCTCTCCCATCCCCAGCCACCTATCTCTGTCCCTGTCCCTGTCTCTTGTCCCTTGAATTCTCCTTCCCGCTGCCTCCCCCGGAGACATGCCAGAGCGGCTGTCTGCCAGGGCAACGTTCCACCGCGGGACCCCTGGAGCCGCAGCACGTTCTCCACGAAACAGGGGCAGAGTCTGTGTTCCCAGAAGCCGGGCCGGCTCAGCCGGTCTCGCTGGGACCCTGGGGGGCAAGTTTCATCAGAAGCCGCAGCCGAGGCCAGCCGACCCCCTCAGCACTGAGGCCACAGCTGCTGTCCTCTGCGGGCTGCAGTTCTCGTCCACCCTGTGCCAGATCTGGAGCCTGCTCTGGGCAGTTCTTCCCATTTGGCCCAGTGCCTTTTGGAACAAGGTCATCCTCCCGGCAAAGGCCAAAGGAACAAGCCCTGGTGGGCTAGAGCAATAGAAGCTGGCAGTCAGAACTCCTGGGCTCCCTTCCTGACTCTGCCACTGACTCAAGCTGTGACCTTGGGCGGGTCCTTCCCGGCTCCCCATGCCTCAGTTTCCCCGCTATGCTAACAGGACAAGAGTACTCACCTTCCTTCATCAGGCGCTTGGAGAACAAAGCATGGAAGCACTAAGCACTGATGGGTCTATTGTCCCTTAGAGCTGGACCAGAGCCAGCGGCCCAAACGCTTCTGTATTCTGGGTCCGGAGACCCGCTCCTAGCCCTGCTCCAAACCCCGTCACAGCCAGATACCCCCTGGGTCAAACTCTGCGGCTCGGGGCCTGCCTCTGCTATGGGGATGGCCCCAGCACCAGGGCTGGGGATAGACCCTGGGCTGGTCAGTAAACGGTAAGGAAACCGCTTTCTTGGGGGGCTGGAATCTTTGGGGCTGGTTCTCTCCTGAGCCCGGTGTAAATCTGGAATAACTCCATTGGCACGGGAGGGAGGAGGGGGGGTTACGGGGAGAGGCAGATCAGGCCCTTTGCATCCCCAGCAAGTGAATCTGAGCTTTGGCCCACGTCTCCAGACACCCGCTTTGCCCCTGACCTGCCGTCCTCTCCTCCACTCCCGAGGCTGGGGAGCCAAGGGCCATCTCTGTCTGCCGGTCCCTCGGCTCCGCTTAGCAGCCACCGTGGAGGATTTCGGCAGAGGGGGGCTGTGGAGACGGAGGGGGCATTACGGGAGTTCATTAGCATCTTGGGAAGATAAATGGATCATAAACAGCCTGGCCCCGAGTGATTTACGAGCTTCCTCCCATGATGCGATAATTCCGCCGTCTCTGCAGTGACTCTGTAATTGACCTAGATGGGGAACTATTTTAAAGGGGACAAATATATATGTAAATAAAACATCCGCCCACGCGCGCACCTTGCACACAAAGGCTACGTGCGCGGAGCGTTGCCATGGCAAAGTCAAGCCCCCAAATGTTGGGAAACAGCAGAATTAAGGTTGCCCGTAACTCTGTGGGGAGGGCGTGTGGATGGAGTCTAGGGTGAATTTCGCTGCCAAACTCTTCCTGCGTCTGCACTGAGTGTGTGCAAAGTGAGATTTCTTTGGGGTACATTTTCATAAGGAGAGCAAAAGGCACATCCCTGGCCCCAGGGGCGGGAGGGCGGGGGTGCTGAAGCTTCTCAGTGAAACATATGTAAGATGGGCCAAAACAACATATTGTTTTAGCTAGTCTCGTTCTGGGAAACGGCTGAAACGTTCCCCAAAAATTTACCCTGAAGCGGACGCCCAGCGTGGGAAACCTCCGGCCGAACAGCTGACGTTTTGGCAAAGTTATAAGCAACTTCAACCAAGGTCGTATAATGGGTCGTGTCAGGCAACCTTAACTAGAGGCCATGCCACAAGCTGGGCCTAGAATACACACAGCGCCGCTCCGGGAGCCCGGCTGGCAGGACGCAAAGGAAACCTGGCAGCACAGTCCGCGCTGGAGCAGAGGGGACGGCAATGAGATTAAGGCGGAATGGGCTTGGGGGTGGAATTGAATTACCAGCCCCAGCTAATCCTGTTTCCAGGAACCTAATTAGATTGTTTAAACTCTCCGCGGGAGCAAGCGAAAGACCAGCTGGATTAATCTCTGAGCTAAGTGGACTCCGCAGCTTTGCCGCCTGGCACACTGGATGGCTTCGGGGCAGGGCTCTGGGGGCTTAGCCATTTCAGTTAGGGAGGGGGGGATTGCTCCGGTTCCATTAGCAGTATAGGGCTTATGACACATGCTGGAGCAGCTCTGATCCCAGCGGGGGGCAGCGTTGCAGGCGGTGGACGGTAGAGGAGCTGCATCCTCACCATTTCCAGCTCCCTCCTGGCATTTGACTTAGCTCACTGGCACGTGGCCCTTTTCTGTACTGTGACCCCTGCCCCGGGGTCTCCCTCTGCCACTGAGCCCAGGTGTAGCTGGAAAGCCCCCTGCCCATTCAGCGATATGGGAAAGGCTGGGTGGCTTCACTGCACCCCGACCCTTAATTCCTTCTAGCCACCACGGGCTCGGGTGCCTGACCAGAGCCGCCGGCTATGCTGGGACATGGCTGTTTGGTTCCTGTGCCACCGCTTAAATCCAGCACCCCATGCCCTTAAACACATGCACACATGTCCCCCCGTGCACACGCCCCCGTGAACGCACACGCACACATGCCCATGCACCACGCTGATGCACTTCAACACACATGTCCCCACATGTACCTGCCCCCATGAACACAGGTATCATCCCATGTGCTTACACCCAGGCACACCCATGCACACGGACATGCATACGTGTCCCCACGTAGCACCCTCTGCACGGACACCCGTGCACCGCCCTGCGCACACACACTTGCTCACCCACACCTTGCCTCCATGCTAACACAACGAACTCAGCCTCTAGAGTCTAGGGCCCCGCTCGGCCCTTGGGGGTCCCTGCTTGAGGCACCGACAATGCCAATTGTGGTGGTGGCTTTTGCAATGTGGACACTGGGCAGAGCCCCTCCAAACTCAGCTCACGCCAGGGCCAGCAAACAAGCACTCCGGCCCGTGCCAGCCAGGGCCGGCTCCAAGCTGGGCTCTGGCTCCCCTTCCCAGCCCCCAGCATGCCGACCAAGCGGGATCCGCTGGGGGAAAGGGGCAGGAAACCGCCAGCTTCAGCCTGGAAACACGGTTTCCTTTTCTCCAGCGCCGCCAAGAACAAAACCACGCCGGGCCCTCCCGCTCCAGGTGTCATTATCCCCATCCATCATGCTAAAACAATTAAATGCAGAGGCAATTAGCGCTCCGGCAATAAACAGCTGCAGCGCTATGTATGGCTTGGCTATATTACGCTCATCTGTTAATATTACGCTGCCGAGACACTTACAGTAACCAGAGAGAAAACAGGCTGCGCAGGGGCCCCGCAGAAAGGGAGGTGGGAAAAACCATCATGATGCATTAAATACGCATCGTGAGAGGGCAGCTGAAAGTCACCTGCTGGCACGGACGGGGGGAGGGATGGACGGGCAGCGCCTTGGCAAAGGGGGGATGGGAGACACACCACCTTCGGGGGAGGGTGCCCCAGGGCAGCTGACTCTGGAAGGACCAGGATCAGTCAAGATCCATCTATACTCTGCGCCCCTTCACCGATGTCAGCAGATGGCCTGGGGGGATCAGGTTCTCCCTCTCCCAGTGATCCCCTTCTTTGCACCATCCAGCCCTGGGAGCTGCTCTACCAACTGCCCGACCCTGCACCCAAAGCCCAACGCCTTGTCCTGGATAGGGCCTTTTATGCGGAGAGGAGGCGGGGCTCTGTGTTCTGGGTGGGGCCAGGCCCCTTGGCTCCTCCCTCCTCCCCTCCCTGTATAAAAGGATCTGCGCTAAGCCTCAAGTGGCCCAGGGATCCTGGATTTCCCTCTGTAGTGTCCCCCCACCCCCACCACTGGGGCTTCCAGGAGGCTCAATTCCCCAATATGGGAGCCATGGAGCAAGTCTGGAGCAGAGGCCTGTAGTGCCCCCGGCCAGCTGGCGATCTGCATGCCACAGCTCTGCCAACGCGCCTGAGTCCTGCCTTGAAGTGTCCTTGTACTGTATCCTTCCAATGCTGGGACCCCAATGCCCATCACAGCTCTGCTGGTGCCCCTCAATGCTGACCCACAGCCCCTGCTGTCCCAGCCGTGGGCTTTCCCCCACCACACCTCTGCTGGTGCCCCTCAATCCCGACCCGCAGCCCCCTGCTAGCCCAGCCATGGGCTTTCCCCCACCGCACCTCTGCCGGTGCCCCTCAATCCCGACCCGCAGCCCCCTGCTAGCCCAGCCGTGGGCTTTCCCCCGCCACAGCTCTGCCGGTGCCCCTCAATCCCAACCCTCAGCCCCCTGCTAGCCCAGCCGTGGGCTTTCCCCTGCCACAGCTCTGCCGGTGCCCCTCAATCCCAACCTGCAGCCCCTGCTAGCCCAGCCTCAGAGTTGGAGAAAGTGCCTCTGCGTGGGGGGCATTGTGTCGTGGGGTGTCTGTGTGTTACCAGCCTATGGCCGGCTGCACTGGCGGGCAGCATATGTCTGTGGATTGGGGTGTATCCTGCAGGTCTGCATGGGGGGCGGAGGGGGCGGGAGGCGATCCACTGCTGTTTGTGTTCGTGAGGCCAGGTTCTGTTTGTATCCCCCTGTGTGTTGCTGGGGCATTGCGGGGGCTGCACACAAGAGCCTGCGTATTGCTCTGAGTGTGTGCACGGGGGGCGGGGGCACTGGTGAGCTGGCGTGCGAGCACTGGGGCCTGTCGAGGAGGGAGCGGGGGGG
>NW_020665026.1:519616-527440 GCF_002925995.2 Terrapene triunguis
GCCCCCCTCTCCCCCTCCCCAGGGGAACCCACTGCCTCTTTCCTGGGGACCTGCGTCCCCCTTGCTCACTGGCTGGCGGGGGTGGAGGGGTTGTCCAGAGGCCTCTGATAATTTGAAGGAAGGCTTGAGCGGGGGAGGGGGGCAGGTTAGTGGCCAAAGCTGTACAGCCCCCAGCCCCTTCCCTTGCTGCATTCGCGTGGCTCCCTGCCCCTCCCGGTCAGACCCCATGCAGCACAGACGGGTGGGGGGCTGAGATAATACAGGGACTCCCCCCCCCCATCCCCACACACACACTCTCCCTTTCAGTTCTGGAGCTGCTGATCCTAACACGCTCGCTGAGCCCCAGCCTGGGGTCTGATCTGCAAGGGGGGACTCGGGGGGGGGGCAGGATTCCCCAGCATTGTCTGCCTCCTCCTGGCCCCCGCAGCGGTCGGAGCGCAGGCCCCGCTCCCTCCCCTCCGGCTGGCTTGGCTGGCAGCCCTAACGAGGGACCATATGGGCGGCTTGCATCAGCCTGCTGGGGCCTCTCGCCTCTCTGCTCCGTAAGCCTTTAAACCCCCAAATCCCTTCAATCTTCCTGGCATAAGCTCAGACACACGCTCAGTTAGTCAGACCCACAGAAGCTGGGCGCTGCGGCCTTGGCCTGGCCGGACTGGGCCCAGGACTCCTGGGTTCTGTTCCCAGCTCTCTGGGAGGGGAGGGGGATCTAGTGGTTCGAGCGGTGGGGTTGGGAGCCAGGACTCCTGGGTTCTATTTCCAATTCTGCGAGGGGCATGGGGGTCTAGTGGTTGCATCGGGGGTGGGGTTTGGGACTCAGGACTCCTGAGTTCCATTCCCAGCTCTGCCACTGACTTGCTGCGCTGCCGCCCCGTGCCTCAGTTTCCCCGTTTGAAGAGTGGGGCTAATGGTACCAACACAGCTCCGAGGGGAGGGGGGGTTATAAAGGTTAATCCATTGGGATGGAAGGGGCTGGAGAAGCCCTGGTGGTTTTCCCCAGAGCCCCTAGCTCAGGGGTGCAGGCGTCACTGTGTAGAACAACCAGACATACCACTTCTCCCTCCCTCGTCTAACGCACCCAGCCCTGCGGGGAGAGGGGACCCCAAGCGGGTGGGGGGCGAGCAAGGCCACATGGGTGGCACTCACAGATCACTCCCCCCCCCCGGCTCCTTCTCCAGCCCCAATTCCCCTCCTGCCGAGCCAGGGGACAGGGGCGCTTTGGGACATTGGCTTTGCAGAACAAGAGCCAGAACTATTCACCCCCACCCCTCCCTGTATCCCGCCTGGCCCTGGGCCCCCCAGGGGATGGGGGAACACGCTGTGCCCCAAAAGGGGGTCTGGGTGCCTTGTGCATTGTATCCTCCGGCCTGCTCAACACATGGCTGTCCCTTTAACCCCACCGTATCAACCCCCTGCTTCCCTGGCCTCCCCCTTCGGCCAGTCGGTCCATTGCCACCTCTTGGCTTCTGTCCTATGCTTAGATTGGAAGCTGGCTGGGGCAGGGCCCATCCCTTTGCTCTGCGTTTGTACAGCGCCTAGCGCCAGAGGGTGCTGGGCCCTGGCTGGGCTCCTAGTCCTAAATCCCCCTTGCTGCAGATGAAGCCTGGGGGGGAGGGATAGCTCAGTGGTTTGAGCCTTGGCCTGCTAAACCCAGGGTTGTGAGTTCAATCCTTGAGGGGGCCATTTAGGGATCTGGGGCAAAAATCTGTCTGGGGATTGGTCCTGCTTTGAGCAGGGGGTTGGACTAGATGACCTCCTGAGGTCCCTTCCAACCCTGGTATTCTATGATTCTTGTCCTACCTTCAATGGACTTGGAGAACAACTGATCCCTTAACGTCTCTGAAGACTTCCCAGGTCCCCCCTCAGTCTTCCTTTCTCCCTCCACCCAGCCCCGACCCCCGCAGGAGCTCGGTCTTCCTGTGTTCCCGACGATTATTGGGGGGGTCTGTGCCCCTGCTTGCCCCCCCCTTGCACATGCATCATATCAGTGGCTCACATTCAATTTGTGATCCACCACCACCTCCCAGATCCCTTTTAGCCGTCCGACAGCCTAGCCAGTCATTCCCAGCAGTGGCGCTTTTGAGTTTTAGCTTCTCAGTGTCGCTCTTTGCACTTGTCCTGGACCTGGAGAATTCATGAGAAGAAAGATTCAGACCTCCCCTGAAAAAACTCGCGGAAACCTTTTAGTGACTTCTCGGAACAAGAATCAAAGGAGCAGAGATGGCAGCTCTCGCTCTCTCTCCTGTACTAACAAATGTTCAAGTGTAATTGAATTGTTATTGCGAGCAGCTCAGTGTTATGGTTTAATTTGACTAAGAAAATTGTTTGCAAAACAGACATTTGTGGGATTTTTCATCTCCGTCGTACTTTAAAGCACTGAAACATTATCCGGCGATGTTCCACCAGCCTCCTGGGAAAAAAAAACCATTATGAAAATGAATGTTCCAAACCGGATATTTGTAAGGGGTAATAATAAAAGTTTGCTCTCGGGCGGTGCTTTTCATCAGAGGATTTCAAAGCACTTCACAATCACTTAGAGATCACAGTGTTCCTGGGAGCGAGGTGTCATTAAATCCACTTTACAGGCTGGGTTAAAGAGGTTCCCAGTGACTTGCCCAAAGTCAGGCTATGTGCCAAGTTGAGGAATCGAACCCAGGAGTCCTGAGCTGCAGCCACCCTACTCTAACCCCACCCCAGGTGTTCTGACACCCAGTCCCCTCTGCTCTAACCACTAGACCCCACTCCCCTCTTAACGCCAGCAACCGAACTCAGGAGCCCTGACTCCCAATCCCCTCTGCTCTAACCACTAGACCCCACTCCCCTCTTAACGCCAGCAACCGAACTCAGCAGTCCTGACTCCCAGTCCCCACTGCTCTAACCACTAGACCTCCTAGCCTGTCTTCTGCCCTGCGGCTGCTTCACTTAAGCATCGTCTCATCCCAGCCTGACCTCAGCTCCCCCCCGGATTCACACGTTGGGCTCATTCGTTTTTATTATTAATTAGATTTTTTTTTTAGTGACTTCCATCCTCACGGAGCCCTCGCGGCGCGCAGAGACCATCTCCTCCCCCGCCCACCAAAGCTGCCGGAGCAGAAGCGAGGAATCATTCTTCCATATGTCTGTTGCTTCCACTGCATTGATTCCTCGCCTCTGCTCGGCTTCATGAAGGCATCCATCTCCCTGGGCGTTAGGGATGCTAATGAATTCAGGGCCACGCGCAAGGCTCTGACACACTGGCAGGCAACCCACCTCCCTTAGCGCAATGCGCCCCGCCCGCCCCCGGCTTCTTCCCCCCCCCCCCGGTGCATTTGAGCTGACCTTTTCCTGACCCATTATTCGCACCAGTAAAGCATGTAAGGGCCAGGCTGATAAAGGTATTTAGGCACCTAACGCCCATTGGCATTAGGCCTTTGAGGATCTGGGCCTAGGGGCCTCTCTGCAGCTTTAGGTGCCTAAATACTTTGTCAACCTGGCCATGTCTCTTTAAAGCAGGGACTGTCTCTTTGTTCTGGGTCTGGCCAGCACCTAGAACAATGGGATCTTGGTCTGTGACATGCTATCACCACACAGATCAATAATGCCGATCATAATTCATTAATGCCAAAGGGAGAACGGGGGCTTCTGTCCTTGTCTCGCAACAGGACAAGGGGGCGGTGGATGAAAGGAGGCCTGCTAAGCTGGTCAAAGAGGAGCCTTTTTCGCACCCGGGGGATTAGCCGGCGGAACTCACCGCCACAGGACGCCACTGAGGCCACAAACTCAGCATGATTCAGACCGGGGTTGGATGTTTATGTGGCTGACAAGACAAGCTGGGGTTAGCATGGATAATGCCGACTAAAAGAGCATCGGTGAGGAGAATTTCCTGTTTCCGGGGTTAAGCCAGTCTCTGATTATGGGGGTCAGGATGTGACGGGGGGAGATAGGACTGTGGGGCTCTGACACCTTCCTCTGAACCATCTGGTGCTGTCAGAGCCTGGGGCGTGCTGAGCTCTGCCGATTCCTGCGTTCCTTTACCCGGGCTGACGTGACCGGAGGAGCTGGCGTTTCGGGATGCAGCCGCCGCGTCTCGGAGAACTGCCTCCCCCAGGCCCGGCTGGGGGCGGAGTGCTGAGTCGCTGACAAGATTTCAACGGGAGCTGAAGCCGAAAGGCCCGGTAGCCAAAACACAGATGGCGCTTGGCTTCCTCTCACGGTGCAGGCCTCGAGATGGCTCCATGCCACAGCCCCGGGCCTGTGGGTCCCTCCGAAGGCCAGGGTGGGGAGACAGGCCAGGGGTCTGATCTGGCCCGGGATAAAGACAAGGGCTAGTTGTACAGCTGGGATCTGGGCTTTTGGAATTGAATTCATCTGCAAGGGATTCTTCGCATGACAGCTGCCCCCTAGCCAGGGCTCATCAGGCCTCGCCGTGGGGCTAGAAACCTACCAGAGGCTCTGTGATCGCCCCAAGGGGCCAGGCGGCAGATATGTGGGGGAGGGATTTTTCCACCTGTTGCCATCATATTGCTGGCAGGGCTTTGTGATTCATAATGATCACCCACGCGCCGATGGCGCCCGTCATCTCGGCCTTGTTAGCCAATGGGTGACCAGTCCGCGGCTGCCCAGCATGTGATTGGCAGAGCTGGCACAGCACCCAGGTGTCTTCCCTGCTCTAACCACTAGGATCCAAGCCACTGTTGGAAATAAGGCCCCGAAGACCTGGTTTCCAGGACCTACCTCTGACTATTAGAACACACTCTCTTCCCAGAGGTCAGGAGAGAGCCCAGGTACGCCGGCTGTCAGACCGCCCCCCCTCCCCATCTAACCACTAGACCACACTCCCCTCCATAGCCAGAACTGGAACCCAGGTGTCCTGGCTCCCACCAGCCCCCCACTGCTCTAACCACTGGACTGCACTGCCTGCCTGTAGCCAGATATAGAACCCAGGATTCCTGACTCCCACCCGCCCCCACTGCTCTAACCACTGGACCACACTGCCTGTAGCCAGAAATAGAACCCAGGCGTCCTGACTCCCACCTGCCCCCCACTGCTCTAACCACTAGACAACACTGCCTGCCTGTAGCCAGAATCAGAACCCAGGAGCCCTGCCTCCCGGTTACATCTGGGTGAATCCCATGGGTTTCCGCCTGCAGGTGGCCGGGCCGGTGTTACCGATTTCGGTTCCTGCCCCCCTCCCCCGCCGAGCCAGCAGCGGCGGCAGGAAGCGGGTTTCCGAGAGGGAAGCGAGCTGCACCAAGGGGAGGTGGCTCTTGTTTTGCGACGGAGGAACAAAGGAACCCAGTGAGCAGCTCAACCTGGACCTGGGCCACTATATCACTCCAGTCTCCCCCACACAGAGCCATGCGTGGGGCTGGGGGTTCCTAGAGGGGTAGGGCTTCCAGAGACCCCAAATGGCTGGCTGCTCCCCCAGACACAGGGCCCGCCCCCCGGCTTATCCCCAGCCTGGCCCACCAGGCTGTGGCGGACCTACCCCCAATTTACCCCAAGGGGGGGCATTGGCTGGAGGGAAGCAAAGCAGGCGGGGAAAGATCCGGGATGATCCTGCAGCGGCACGAAGGGGAAGAGTGCAGAGGTCCGAGCCCCTTTCTATCCCTTGGCCACAGCAACAGCCACCCCCCAGCTGAGCGCATCAAGGCTCTGTCCACAGCACCCAGCGGTGGGATCGGGCTAAAAGCCTGGCGACAGGGCCTTTGTTCGTCCAGCTGCGTCGCTGGGGAGTCCCCCTCGCGTGACAATGACCCCTTGCTCTGTCATCCCGAGCCCTCCAAGCGCGTTCCCTAGGAGGGCAGTGTCATCAGCCCCATTTTACAGATGGGGAAACTGAGGCACGGGCCGGGGCTGTGACCTGCCGCAGGTCATAGAGGCAGCCTGGGGCAGAGCAAGGAATTGACTCCAGCACTTTAACCCTGGACGAACCCAAGACAGCTGCGGCTGAGCGTAACCTGGGGCATGGCGCAAGTGGCAGAGCGCCCCCTGTTGAGGCACCTTCCCGGCTTGGCCAGACGGCCTCATTGAGGCCAGTCCCCGGCGGCGGGATGGGGATTTGGGTGATTTTCCCTGCCACGTCTGTGGACATCAGAGCGGCTCTGCGTGCGAATCCTGCAGAGCCCTGAGATCCATGCGGCTTCGGCACCTATCAGGGCCTTAAGCCGGGGAGATTACGGCGCCCGGCTTTTCTGAGACACTTCGTTTGTCTCTTAAATCTTCTCCGTGGTCCTCACCTCCCCGCTCCCGCTGCTCTGAGCCAGGTGGAAGGGGCTGGAGAGCGGAGCCTGTCCAGAGCCAGCGGGATTCTCTCTCAGCTGGCACCTCGGGCTCCGTGGCCCAGTCAGTCCTTGGCTTCTCTGCCAGCCAGGGACAGGCTGGTGCCTGTTTGCTGATGGCATGAGAGAAGCAGCCTTCAGTAAAAGGCAGGCTGGTGCAGTGGTCAGGGTGTGAGACCCGGGTTCAAATCCCCACACCGGCACATGCTCGCAGGGGGACCTTGGCCTGTTCGGTTAGGCTCAGATTATCAAAGGCACAGAGGTGCCTCACTCCCATGGGTTTCAAGGTGAATTAGTCAGGCACCGTGGAGGATAGAGGCTTTCTCGACACCGCTAGGACCCTCCTTGTGGGGACGCAGCACAAGGGACTGAGATGGTTAATAGTATCCAGCACCATGCACCGGGCTCCACGCACTGCTGCATAGACCCTGTACTGCGGGAGGTACCAGCTAGGAGGGCTGGACTGACACAGCACCCCTTGGGGCCCCGATCGGTCCAGGCACCCTAGCATAGGCGCTGACTTCCATTTTCCCCGGTGGTAGCTCTACTCACGCTCCACCCTGAGGCCCCGCCCCCCACTCTGCCCCTTCCGACAAGGCCCCACCTTCGCCCCGCCTCTTTCCGCCAATGCGCTGCCCCTTCCCGCAAGGCCCCGCCCTCGCTCCGCTTCTTCCCGCCCCCACCCCTGAGAGCGCCCCGCCCTCGCTTCGCCTCTTCCCGGTTCCCACCCCCACGCCGTCCCTTCCCGCAAGTGCCTCCCGCCTGCCAACCAACAGCTGATTGGTGGGTGGCTGGTGGGTGCTGAGCACCCACTGTTTTTTTTCCCGTGGGTCCTCCAGCCCCAGAGCACTCACAGAGTCGGCGCCTATGCAGCCTAGTTAAAACCATTCCAGGACCTGTCTGTGCAAAGTAGGGGCGGGACCTGCTGCTCAGCTCTGACCACTAGGCCAGACCACCCAACCCTGCTTTAGCCAGCTGGGCTTAGACCAGCTCCCGGGACCAAAGACGCCATCCTGGCCAAAGGACTTTTTGCTGGTGTGTCTAGGCCACGGCCTTCGCCAGCATAAAAATGGGGTAAATTAATCCTCTCACCCCACCCCACCCCCACCCCCCTGTATTACAGTAGCAAATGTTTAACGTGTAGGCCTAGCCATAGGGGTCCCGTTGAGTTCTCTGTGTTCAAAGTAGCCGGGCTCGAGTGAGAGCAGCCACCCGAAAATACTCCAGCTGCCGGGGGCAGTGGGTGGGGAGCGAGTTAGCACCATAGAGCGGGTGCATTAGTGGTTGATGGGTTGGGCTAACTCAAGCCGTGGCCTCTTAGACCCCCAATAGGGCAGCCAGCTGGCGTCAGAGCCCCGCCGCACTCCAGAGAAGAGCGGGGGGAGGGGGTTTGCAGGACTCCGGTTAGAGGCAGTGCTTGGGTTAGCTCTGAAATGTTGACGAGTCCAGTTCCTCATCTGCAAAATAATGATCCGGAGCACTTTTCCTAGTCATGGAGTAAGACCCCATTGTGCCAGGCTCTGACCGTTATTTATTAGGTGTATTACGGTAGCGCCTAGATGCTCCA
>NW_020665026.1:527450-535906 GCF_002925995.2 Terrapene triunguis
ATTTATTAGGTGTATTACGGTAGCGCCTAGATGCTCCATTCATGGACCAGGACCCCATTGTGCTAGGCGCTGGATGGTATTTATTAGGTGTATTACGGTAGCACTTAGACACTCCATTCATGGACCAGGACCCCATTGGGTTACGCGCGGCACAGACACAGAACAGAAAACAGAACAGACAGTCCCTGCCGCAAGGTGCTGACAGTCCAAGGAGAAGACTAGAGATGGGTACAGGCACTTTACAGAGGAGGCCAGTATCATTAGCGCCATTTTACAAGTGGGGAAACTGAGGCACAGCAAGGGGAAATGATTTTCCCAAGGTCGCCCACCAGAGTGGCAGAGCTGGGAGGAGACCCAGGAGAGTGCTCTAGCCAGTAGGCTCCAGAAAAGCAGCCCCTCGGTGCCTGGGGCGGGCCATGAGGATGAATACATTAAGGACTGGGAGGTGCTCAGCTATGCAGTAATGGGAGCCAGAAAAGTACCAGTGATAATATTGATGAGTCTCCTGCTTTTTTGTAAAGCACCAGCTCCCGGAGTCATGGGAATTCAGGAGAATCTTGGTTTCCAATAAAATATAAAGAGGGAGTTTTCTAGCCCATGTGTTGGTGGAAAACCTGACCCCAAAAGGCTCAAAGACCAGGCACTGGTGAAACAGAACCCAGCACTGATTTTAATTTTTTTTTTAATCTCATGATTTTTCAGCCAGTCTCATGATGTTGAGTGGGATCGTCAGATGGCCCCACCCACCTGGGGTGGGGCTAGGCTGGCTCTAGTGGTGAAAGTCTCCTGCCTCCTATTTCGGCCCCCCTCCCACTTAGCTGCCCAGGTTTAAACAGGACCTTTTCCAAGATTTTGTTAAAATTAGGGCATTCAAAATCCATTTGGGTCAAGTGGGGTTCTGTTCCCACCGCTGGGAGGGGGAGGAGAGCAAAGCCCTGGGAGCCAGGCCTCTTGGATTCTATCCCCAGCTCCGGAAGGGCGGCGGGGCCTAGTGGTTAGAGCAGGGGGGTGCTGGGAGTCAGGACTCCTGGGTTCTATCCCAGCTCTAGGAGGGGAGTACCTAGCAGTTAGAGAACCAGGAGGCGGGCAATCTAGTTGGGCTTGGCACAGACCCCTGGAAGCACAGCTCTCACAGCTCAGCAGCAAACTCAGCCACTGTCTGGAGTGTCAGCCGACTCCTGGTTAAAGTGCCCTGGGAATCTCGTGAGGGGGTCTTAGGGATCTGTGAGGGCAGAGCTCCCAAGATCCCCCACCCCCATTGTTCCCAGCACTGTCACTGTCTCCCTGGCAGGCCCTGCTCTCCCCCTCCCGCACAGCCATGCAGATTAAAGCCTCTTTAATTAAAACCAGTCACTGAGCTGCAAAGACAGATGAGGCCTTGGCTCCCAGAGATTAACGGCTTCTTGGCACAGGCAGCACTGGGGTCCCCCCCCCCCACGAATTCACACGGCAGGGCCTGGGAACCCAGCTGGGTGTGGTTAATGAAAGTGCTACATGCCACCACTGGGGGCTCTTGGGCTGACACCCCCCCCAGGGATCATTGTTGGGGGGCAGGGGAATGTCACCCCCTGAGGAAGCAGGGATTCCCCCTTTTCTGGATGAGCTCGATGCTGCCCCATTGATCCCCTGATACACCCAGTGCGGTGCCCTCTCCCTCCCCCCCCCCCCGCAACCAACAGGGGCAGAGCTGGGGCGGGGGGGGGGAGCCAAGGGCTGGGATAACAGGGACTGCGGGTCCGGATTGAGGGGCACTGGAAGAACTGGGAGGGGGCAGGGCTGGGCTAGCAGGGGGCTGTGGGTCGGGATTAAGGGGCACTGGTGGAGCTTGGGGGCAGGGCTGGGCTAGCAGGAGGCTGCGGGTCTAAGGGGCACTGGTGGAGCTTGGGGGCAGGGCTGGGCTAGCAGGGGGCTGCGGGTCGGGATTGAGGGGCACTGGAAGAACTGGGAGGGGGCAGGGCTGGGCTAGCAGGGGGCTGTGGGTTGGGATTGAGGGGCACTGGCGGAGCTTGGGGGCAGGGCTGGGCTAGCAGGGGGCTGCGGGTCGGGATTGAGGAGCACTGGCAGAGCTGGGGGTGGGGGGGGGGGGGCGTTTGGGGGGGGGGCGGGGGGGGGGGGGGGGGGGGGGGGGGTTCATTTGCTGGGGGTCCATCGGGGAGTTGGCTGAGGCTGGCACGGTGGTGGAAGGCAGAGGGACACCATTGGTTTGCTGCAGCGTCTGGACCATTACCAGAGACCTGGGCCCCTCTGGGCCCGGGTGGGGCAGGTGGCTCAATGGTGGGAGGGGGGATCCAGGGGGGATCCGGAGCCAGCGGGCTGGGTGCAAATGAGGGCTTGGCCCAGCTGGGCTCTGGCTGACCCCCCCAGCGGGAATGCAGTGGGGGCTGTGGAATGAAGGGCAGGCATGCGGCTGGCTGGAGCCACGCACACGCGGGCAGGAATGCGGTTGGGGGAGCGGGCGGGGGGGCCAGGCCTGGTGCTGTGGGTGCAGCCGTCATTGCCGTTTGCAGGGTTTCACTCTGGGAAGAGAACCCAGGCATCCTGGCTGGCACCCAATCCTCTGCTCTAACCATTGGACCCTACTCCCCTCCCAGCGCTGGGTGGAACCCAGGAGTCCTGACTCCCAGTTCCCCCCTCCCCTGCCTGAGCTGCCCTCCCCGTTCTCGCAGGCTCTGTGGACACACACCGGGAGAGAATAATCAGCTGTCCACGGCTGGTCGCTCCCCCGGGGCATTTTGGCACCGGCTGCCCCGTGATTCTGTGGCTGACAAAGCAACCATGACTCCTGACAGCTCAGTCATTGGTGTTACGAACTAGCCGTTCTCTGCTGGGTACTGCAGGCTTCTGCGGCGTCTGGCAAGGCCCCCTAGGCCTGGTCGGGTGAATGATCCAGCACCGGCCCTGGGCGGGAAGCGGACGACACCCCCCCAGCTCCAGGGTGAGGTGGACAGTCAAGGGCCAGCTGAGGCTGGGAGCCGAGCCCCCAGGGTTCCGACCCCCCCCCCCCCGGGGGGGCCCCTGTGGGGGGGGGCTGAGTTTGGGGGGGTCTCATCCTAGTTCCTAGGGCACAGGCACCCGCTCCACAATAGCCACTGACTGCCCCCCACCCTGCTCTGGAGCCAGGGTTTGGACCTTTGGCACAAGCCAGACCCTGGAACGCGGTGGGGGGAGCACCCCCCTTCCCTGATCTGGGCTCCCAACGCTTGCCTGGGTGCTAGCGAACCTGCCCCTCCTTCCCCCATCAGCACACGAGGGCTCTCACTCCCCACGCCTGCTCCCCAGGGTCCAGAGTCTGCTGTGATGGGCCAGCGAGCGGGGGGCGGGGGTCCCATGTTCCTCAGGGCCAGGCCAGCACCAGGGGGCAGGAGCCCCATGGCTCTTTTTCTGCCAACAGGAGCCCGGTGCCCGGCGTGGGCTGCTGATGACAGAGAGGCCATTCTTCCCCACGGAGCCTGGGATTCTTTCTGGGGTGGGATCGGCTGGATTCCTGCACGGCACGGCTGCCCCAGCCAGGACCCTTCCCACGACCACGGCGGGGGGTGGGGCAGAGGCTGAGTCACTGGCGCTAGGGGACGGGGCCCTGGGCTTTTCCGCAGATCAGCCGTGTAGCCGCAAGCTTTCCCCAAGGGCCTTGGCCCTGGCCTGCCTTGCAGGGACCCCCCCTCCCGAGGGGCAATTGGGGGTCTCAGGCCCCATGGCCCATTCTGTGGGGCATGGCAAGGCTGAGACCCCCAGAAACTCCTTGCACTTGTGACCTCTCCTCCCCACAAGCTCGGCTTCCCAGCGCTGCTGCATGGACCCTCCACCATCTGTCCCAGCCCTCTGGGGTGGCATAGAGCAAATAGGGGCCCCCATCCATCCCCCCTTCCTCCATCTCCCCCCCCCCGACTGCCCAACAGACGCGGCTCACGTGCTTCCCCCCACCCCCCAGGCTCTCATCTCTCCTTTCTTCCCTCTCCAGGCCCTTCATCTCCATGCCAAGCCCGACGTCCGGTGGGGAGCCTGCTGGGACAATGATGGGCTGGGGGCCGGATCACTGCCAGCCGAGGAGCGGGTCCGATCTCCTGCCCTGCTCCAGCTCCCTCCCGCAGCCCCTCACCCTGCCGCACTTCTGGGTCCTGCGGTGAAAGACGCTCGCCCATCCTTGGGCACCGGGCGGGGGGCACTCAGGAGCGGGACCGTGCCCTCGCTGGCAACCAGTGGCATCCAAGGGCCGTGGGACTGTGGAGTCTCCCACTGAAACGGGCCAGGGAAATCGGTGCTGGCTGCGGCGTGAGGACTGGTTGGGGAGATGGGGCCGGGCATGGCCCCCCCAGCCCTAAATCACCCTCCTGCTGCTCTGGCTCTAAGCCCCCACTCCCCTCCCCCGCTGAGCCCCCCACAACCCCCAGGAACTCTGGGACCCCCCGGTTCAGCGCCCAGAACCGCTCCCATCTCCTGGTCCCCAAGGCCCTTGCTTCAGACAGGGAGTTAATCCCGCTAATGGGCTAACTGAATATGCAACAGCATTAATGAGGGTTTGGATGAGGGGCGGGGACCCTAAAGCCGCCCCCAATCAGTGGGGCTGCCTGCCCCGATGCGGTGGGGTGTCCGGCGAAGGGGCAGGCCTGGCACGCATGGGGTTAAAGCAAAGGCTGGGTCCACCTGAAGGGACCTGCATGGTGCTTCCCCCCCCCCCCACGTGCCCCCTTTCTCCATGTTGCATTAGCCAGTGCAATGAACAAACTGATTTCCTGCTTGACGGAAGAAGCAATTTCCCAGGGCACGGCTGAGTTTTCATGCCCAGAGGAGGGGCCGGGGGGGGGGAGCTGGGCATGGGAAGGGGGGGCGTTTATAGAGACCCATGCCAGCTAATGAGCCCCCCCAAACCTCCACCTGACCGTGGGGGGTCTCCCACAGCTGCGATGGCTGGGGGGTATCAGTCACACGCGCTGTTCTGGGCTGCAGCTGCAAGGGGGTGGGAGATGTGCCAGCAGGGGGCTGAAGGGCCCAACGAGGGGCGGGGTGTCTGGGCCAGGTAGCATTAGCCAGCAGGGCACAGGGGGGTGAATAAAGCCAGGGAAGCGGCATGGTGCGGTACTGCGCCAGGGGCTGGAAGTTCAGGGAGGGGGATTCTTCCCTTTCAGCCAGATACCAGAAAATGTCATGTTGCCTCTCTCTAAATCCCTGGTACGCCCACATCTGGAATACTGCGCGCAGATGTGGTCGCCCCGTCTCAAAAAAGATATATTGGAATTTGAAAAGGTTCAGAAAAGGGCAACAAAAATGATTGGGGTATGGAACGGCTGCCCTATGAGGAGAGATTAATAAGACTGGGACTTTTCAGCTTGGAAAAGAGAGGACAAAGGGGGGATGATCGTGACTGGTGTGGAGAAAGTGAATAGGGACGTGTTATTACTCCTTCTCATAACACAAGAACTAGGGGTCACCCAATGAAATTAATAGGCAGCAGGTTTAAAACAAACAAAAGGAAGTTCTTCTTCACACAACGCACAGTCAACTTGTGGAACTCTTTGCCAGAGGATGTTGTGAAGGCCAACACAATAACAGTGTTCAAAAAAGAACTAGATAAGTTCATGGAGGATAGGTCCATCAATGGCTATTAGCCAGGGATGGGGTCCCTAGCCTCTGTTTGCCAGAAGCTGGGAATGGGCAACAGGGGATGGATTGCTTGGTGATTACCTGTTCTGTTCATTCCCTCTGGGGCACCTGGCACTGTCCACTGTCGGAAGACAGGATACTGGGCTAGATAGACCTTTGGTCTGACCCAGTATGGCCGTTCTTATGTTCTTATGTACCAGTTCAGAGCCCAGCGCTGGCACAAAACGGAGCTCCCTGGCATGCTGCCCAGCTGCTAGGCTGTGAACCCTGCGATCCAGGCCAAATCCCAGCCCAGAGGATTAACCTCTGCCTTTCCCAGTGCGAGGGGTAGCGCCTGCAGGCCTAGCTGTGCCGGGCACTGCACTAACAGGGTGAGAGACAGGCCCTGCCCCCAGAGCTCACCGGCACAGAGTGGGAGAGGAAACTGAGGCACTGAGCGTGGGCGTGACTTGCTGCAGGCCAGTGACAGAGCTGAGTTAGCGCCCTTTCCCGTGGGGACTGGACTGACGAGACGAGGACAGTGCCCGGGAATGGGGCACCGCCCAGCAGCAGCTTCCAGCGTGGGTCAGGAACCAAGAGCTCAGCCCCTGGATTTTTCTTCCCAACCTTCCCCCCTCCCCACGCATCACTGGGGGGAGCTGGGGAGAGCAGCCCTCCAGCCCATCTCCCCCAGCCCAGGGCCAGGAAGAAGCTGCCATGGGGCACCGGGCTCCTGACTGCTCCGTGCCAGCCGGCCTGCTGGTGACTGAGAGGCAGGTGCATCCCTGCAAGGGGCCCTGCTCTGCTGCCCCCGGGATGGGGCTGGTATCAGGGGGCCTGGGGGAGGGATCCCAGTCCCAGCGGGCGGTAGGACTCAGTCGGAGATGCTTTGTCTTACTCCTGGAGAGCTGGGGGGGAGCCCCCTCAGCCTCCCTCTTTCTCCTGCAGCTGTCTAATTGGATGGATGAATACATGCCCCAGCCCCAGCTGTTTGCTGCTTCACCCAAACAGCCCCCGATACGCTCTGGAACCAGCTCTCCACATGACCGGGGCCGCGGGGGTGAATGTGACTGCGGCTGAGAAGCCCTGGGGAGGAGCTGGGGTTTTTTTAGTGTCAGGGATGCACTGTGACTTGGTATTATGTGGGGGTGGGGGGAGAGATGCTTCATCCAGGGCTCAAAAGCAGCCACCTCTGGGGTGGGACACATCAGCTGTTTGAACAGCCGTGCGACACAACAGTTCAAGGCAGGAAGTGAAGGGGAATCCTGAACGCAGGTGGAAGAATGTGTGTGTGTGTGTGGGGGGGGGTAAATTGAAGCATTCAGGGAGGCACAAAGGACACAGCCTACCTGGCCATACACCAGGCTACATGCCCCCAATGGTGGGGAACCAGCCCCTCCTTTCAGGGCCCCCGTTGACTCATCCCCCCTAACTACAGCCCCACGCTGCTCCACCGAGGTCTCCCATCCCTGCACCAGTCGGTTAAAGGGGTAACGGGGGGGGGGCATTCGAGAGGAGACCGTCCCCGCCCAACAGCGCCGTCACCTGCTGCGTCGGAGGCCAGATTAGGGTGGGCATGGAAGGAGAGACTGTGCCAGGGATGGCTGGCGGTGGGCACACGGCAGCCACTACCCCGCATGATGGAGTCATGATGAGGGGAGCAGCCTTTTTGTGGGGAGGGATGAGTAGGGATATTACGGTAGTAGCCCTAGCGAAGCCAAGGCTGCTGGAGTTTTAACTCATCCACCGGTGGAGGCAGGACAGCCTAGTGGACAGAGCACAGGACTGGGACCCAGGAGACACAGGTCCTGTTCCCAGCCCTGCTGGGGCAGCAGCCCCCCTGTGTGTGACATGGGGCTAATGACACCCATGTGCTTCGAGATCACGGGAGCTCCTGCCTCCTTGAGGGCCTGGACTTCCAAGGGGTCCTTCTCGGAGCCTCCAGGGTGGGGTCCCGCTGTCTGTCCTGGGTGCCGCAGTCGGGCCAGGAATGGGCCCCGCGATGGAGGGGAGGAGAGCGCTCTGGCAAAGCCCAGCGCTGTCCCCGGGACACCGCACACCTCTGTCCCTGAGCAAGGGGAATGTGACGAGCGTCCCCGGCTCCTTGCGGAGAGACACCCCGAGTCCCGGCGGCCGCGCTGGAGTCCTGGCAGGGAGAGAGAATTGCAGCCTTTCATGTTGCTCCCCAGGCGATAGGTGGAGGGAGATGTGGCTCAGAGATTGGGTGGCAGAGGCGCATGAGAGAGAGATCAGGTCTGTCTGCGCCACGTCTGGGGGGCGCTCAAGGTCATGGTGCCGGGGAAGAGAAGCAGCAAAGAAACCCGCCCCACCGTGCTCCCAGACGTGCTCCCAGCCGCCCTGAGAAAAGTGCGTCTCCGCCAGTGGCTTCCACCCCTTAGGGTATGTCTACACTACAGGATTAATCCGAATTTAGATAATTCGAATTTGGGAAACAGGTTGTATAAATTCGATTGTGCGCTGCCACACTAAGCACCTTAATTCGGTTTTAAACCACATTAATTCGGTGGTGTGCGGCCACACTACCCCATTAACTTAAACACAGTAATTCGGTGGTGTGCGTCCACACTAACCCTAATTCGAATTAACAAAATCGATTTAGGCTCTACTCCGTTCGTCGAGGTGGAGTACAGAAATCGATTTAAAGGGCCCTTTAATTCGAATTAACTGGCTCTGTAGTGTGGACGGGTGAAGGGTTAATTCGGATTAAGACAGCTAAATCCGAATTAAAGTCCTAGTGTAGACCAGGCCTTAGCAAGGAACTGCTTATCCATCCCCAACCCAGGGCTGCCTCCCGCCCTGCTCCCTGCAGCGCAGCGCCTCCTCGCACTGCACTGGGGCATTGCCAGCACCGACTGCAA
>NW_020665026.1:535916-546295 GCF_002925995.2 Terrapene triunguis
CCTGCAGCACAGCGCCTCCTCGCACTGCACTGGAGTGCGGCTAGCTCAGGGGTGGAGTGTGATGCTCCAAATAGCTGTGGACAGCACTGGGGGAGTCTGAGGGAGGCAGGACGTGATGGCCCAAATGGGGATATGAGCTGGATCCCAGGGCTAACCCCCTCCCCCCCCACCCCGCCTACCTGTGATGGGCGTCAGTTTTACATCGCAGCGAAAAGAAGGCTCTGTTTGCAGCACAGCCCCGGGGTATTGGGGTCAGGGTCAACACAAGGGGGCGATGCCCCCTGCAGAGCCTCCCACCTCGCCCCCTGCACCACAGCACCCCCTAGTGCCACACGGTGCACCAGGGCTAGCACTGCCGCAGAGGGGAAAGCCCCCTGCATGCACCCCTCCAAGTCTCCTCTGTGGTGATTGCCCAGGCCAGGCCCGGCTCAGCTGGAGGGATCTGAGACCACCTCAGCAGGGTGGGGCCCTGGGCCCTATGGCACTGAGCCCTATGCCCATGAGGCCATAGAAGGGCAGGGCTGTAAGAGCCTAGTCCTGAGGCTGCTCCCTTGTGCCCATAGCTGAGCCCTCTCGTTGCCCCCTGCCCTCCCCGGCTGTAACCCCCCTGCCTGGGTTAGCACCCAGCTCAGCTTCTGTTCTGCCCCTCGCTCAGCAAACCAGCAGGGCCCTCGCCGCCATGATGCTGCCCAAGGGAGAAGCGGATCAAGAGATTCCCGAGCAGCAGCCGGCTTCCTTAAAGGAACGGGCCGGAGCCTGGCCCAAGATGTCTCCCGAGTCAGGGGAGACGGGCTGTCAGGGTCAGAGTCCCACCCCGGCGAGCCCTCCCCCACCGCCGCAGCCAGGCCGGGAGCCAGCCCCGTTCACCACTCAGCAGCACAGGACGAGCTGAGGGTGGAGGTGGAAGGCGAGAAGCAGGGTTGCCCAGTGGTTAGGGTGTTCATAGGAATGCCGGAGCCATGGGGTCAAGTCCCTCTGCTCTGCTACTGACTGCACTTAAGCCTAGATCCACACAAGAGTTGATTTCAATAGATGTGAGATCTGCTGTCTTTGGGCCTCAGTTGCCCGTGTGTGTGTGTGGGCGGGGGGGTAACAGCACTGCCCAGCTGTCTGGGGGGTTGCCCGGAGGACGATATTAACGCTGGCGCGGTGCATTACTGGGGTGATGGCGGCTGTGGCAGAGCCCTAGAAGTGGGCAAATCAAAGCCAGCCCCAGATTTGGCCTGCCCTGTGGAGCAGGGCTGACACACATGGCTGGGGGCAGAGCCCAGGGGGCATGGAGGGAGGCTCCCAGCGGGCTCAGGGCTGTCTAGCTGCCCACCTCTCTGGAGCAATATGGCCCGGCTGCGTCCTACAGGCCAGGGACAGCGAGGTCCAGCACCAGGCAGCCGTGGCGAGGGCTGGAGAAAAGGCCTGAGGCTTCTCTCAGGTCAGGTGGGTGCAAAGGGCTGGGAGGACGCGTGATGTTCACGGCAGCCTCTCACCAGCCCAGCTCAGCTCCATCACTGACCCCAGCACTAATCACCAGCCAGGAGCCTGCGCTCACCCAAGGCAGGTGCCCCTTTGGGACCTGGCTGGCTGAGGGACGTAACCCCACAGCAGGAGGTGCTCACGACGCAGCAGCAAACCGCCCTCCGTTCTTATTCAGCCCTGCGCACAGACCCGAACCCAGCTCTCCCGCAACCAGCACCTCCGAGGCAAGGAAACAAACTGGGCTGCCAGCGGGGCTGTCGGTCACCTTCGACCTGGAGATCTTGGGACAGGGACGCGGCGAGGAGAGAGAGGAATGTGCCCGGCACGGCTGCGATTCTCGTACGTTCCACCCCATCCGGCGCTGAGCGGGGAAGCTGCAGACGAGGCCAGCGCCCTGCCCGAGCACGATTGCTCCCTACGTGCACACGCAAACACGTGCATGTACATACACACACACACACACTCTTGCACTAGTAACCAGGAGACCCCCGCCTCAGATCAGCCAGAAGATGAACAAACAACTAACCCGTGGCTTGGCCATGCAAGCTAAGGGTAAAACTCAATCATTGATTCCCTGCCTGAAGCAAACCTGTGCGTGGGGATGTCTGGATTCCATATTTACAAAGCTGTTAATTGGCAAATAATTATCTCAAGTTCCAACAAGAGTCTGGGGCTGTGATTTCCCCTGCAGTACCAAGGGCCTAGACACCTTTTCAGCCCTGTTTGTGGGATGCTAGCCCCTCTGCCCAAGGTTTGGCTGGCCCGTAAGCGTAAAGCACCAGAGAGAAGGGGGTAGGGTGCTAACCTGGAGTCAAGGCCCTGCATTGACACAGCCGTCCTGCGACTGACAGAAGCGGGACTCGAACCTGAGCCCGGCCTCAGTCTGCTATGGAGACACCTCCTTTGCCTCAGTTTCCCATCTGTACCCTGGCAATAACGGTAGTCAAGAGCCTAAATACCTGGGAGGACGTGGTCCAGTGGCATGGCCCGACCTCGCCGTGAGGCTAAATGCATTAGAGGCAGTGAGGTGCTCGGATGCTTTGGTCAATGGGGTCCAGATCCGGCCCCTAGAGAGGCAGAACTTTCCAGGCACAAGCGTCCCAGAGGTGGGGAGAGACCGACGGTGCCGTTTGGTTTAACCGAGCGGGGATTAGCAAAGAGCTACTGAGGACATGCAAGTAATTCCCTGAACCACACGTCTGCATGGTACCCGCTCCCCTAGCAATACACACAAGCCAAGCGTGTCTGCCCCAGGTAACCGTCACGACGTGCGGCTGGGGAACGTTAGTACCACACAAAACCCGACGTGGCCAAAGCCCGCAGAGAATTTCTGCTGCAACCGTTGCCGGAACGTCTGGGGCGATTATAACAGGAATTCTGGAGCGCTGTCCATGCCGAAGCACAGAGCGATTTACAAATGTGACCCCCCGCACTGTAAGGGAAGGGGGGGTGTAGCCCCCTTTGCAGATGGGAAACTGAGGCACGGAAAAAAGAACGTGAAGGAAGTCTGGCAGAGTCAGGCATGGAACCCAGGAGTTCTGGTTTCTAGCCCCACCTCCACTCCACTTTAACAGCTGACGATAGAACCCAGGAGTCCTGGCTCCCAACCCCAGGTGCCTGCCTTTGACCTAATGCAAAGGCTGCTCACCTTGCAGGCATCTGATGGCAATTAGCTCAAAGCCTCAAACAGTGGCGTTAAGCTTGCCAGACCCGGGCCCTGGCAAAGCGCCACTGGGAAGGGTGCCAAAGCTCGGCCCCCACTTGCCAGCCACCAGAGCATCCAGCCAATTCTCACAGCACTGGGGGGGGCTGCTGCACGGACCCACCCACCAACCAGCACCTCACACCTCTAGCCAAGGATCAGCAGCACCTGACAAATATTAACAGAGGCCCTGGGCAGCCGGTGGTCTCTCCCTTCTGCCAATGGGAGAAACAGAGGCAGGGCCAGAGCTGGGAAGAGAACCCAGGAGTCCTGACTCCTACTCTCCCACTCCAATTACTAGCTAATCACTGTAACCAGAGCCGACTCAATCCTCTCCCAGAGCCAGGAAAAGAACCCAGGCATCCTGGCTCCCATTCCCTTGATCTGACTACTAGGCAAACCGCCCACATCCCTCCCACCCTCCAGGTGGATAGGCCTGCCCCACTCTCCCCAGCTTGTGCTCCCTAGTCAGCCCTCCTAGACCCCGGGGTGTTTCTCTAGGCACAGATGGGTCCCGCTCCCCCCGACTCTGGCTGGCGCTGCCGGGATATTAAAAGCCTCCTCTCCAATGCACTCACAGCTCCAGTTAATCAGCCTCAGGGGCCGCTCGGCTCAGTGTCGCTCCCCCAGGACAGAGAGCTTGGGTTTCCTTCCATCCAGAGAGCTCTGACTGTTCCGCGAGTCAAAGCGCAACTCTGATTCAGGGTGTCCTTCCACCTGGGGGTGGGCACACAGGAAATAGTCCTGCCCGAAAAGACAGGGAATGCGAGGTGTGATGCTAGTGGCCAGGGCAAGCAGTGGGCGCCCCTCCATGGGCAGCATTTGCCAACATGGGTGTGGGAGGTAGCAGTGCTCCCATGCTGCTGTCTGGGGACCTCTCCTGATGCCATTAGTTTAGTCCCATCTACAAATGGGGAAACTGAGGCACAGAGCTGGGTGAGGACTCACGCACCCTCACACAGCAACAGAGCCAGGAAGAGAACCTCTAGCCCAACAGTGACCAACCTCTGGTGCTAGACAACCCACAATGCATCTGGCCAGTTGTGCAGCACGGTCAATGGGGGGGTGTCTGTGTCCTATTTAGGCCCCACCCCTGTTTTCCTTCTGCGAAAGGGGGAGTCTTCGATTTGGGGGTCGCCTTGCACAGTTAGCCTGTGGAACTCATTGCCACAGGATCTCACTGGGAGCATGAGCGTAGACATTTCTATGGCTAAGGGGGAACCTGTGGAGTCAAAGCAGTGGGCATTGACAGCATGGACTGTCTCTTCCCCCACTACTACCCATAATCCCTCTGTCCCAGCTCCTGTCTCACCAGAGCTAGATGGATCTAGACCAGTGGTTCTCAACCTGTGGCCCAATCAGCGCAGAGCTGCGGCCCGTGTGACATCCTCAGGGCCATACAGGTAGTATTGGATGAGGCCCACAATGGTAAATAGGTTGAGAACCACTGATCTAGACCTTCAATCTAGAACCTGGAGCTAGAAATTCCATCTGATCTAGAACACATATTACACAATGGGTCTAATTTGAAAGCAGGCCGGTGGTTCTAGAACACAGACAGGGCTCGTCCGGTGGTTCTAGACCTGCACTGTAGACAACCCGGTGGCTCTAGAACATACCGTATACTTAGTTTGCCCAACTGGTTCTAGAACCCCAACAAAACTTCCCTGTGGTTCTAAAACTCAAAGCTAGATACATGCCAGAGCTAGAACCTAGCCCTGACCCTCCCATTGATTACAGAATCCAAACGCTTCTAGCACCTAAACCTAGAACCCCTCTATTTCTGGAGCCTAAATCTAGGATGTGTTTTTTCAGGTGCATTCTAGACCTAGCAAATCATCTTCTCCCCTGTCCATTTCCAGATGCAGCCTCAAACCGTTTAACAGCCACACACAACGATGCACAGGAATTGCTCTCCCTGCACTAAAATGCAGCCAGTTCTGGGGTGGAACACAGAGTCATTTAAAAACCACACCCAACCCTGTGCAGAAATTCCTCTCCCAGCACTGAAATGCAGCCAGCTCTGGGGTAGATCAGAGCAGCTGGACTGTGAAGAATACAGTCTGCAAGGGAAATGGCCTGTGGAGGCAGAATGTGATCCTCCCAGGTTGAAAGTTGGCTGGAACAGGGGGCTTAAGCACCCTGACAGTGCACCGGGGTCTGTAATGATCCCGGGCGGGCAGGGTCTCTGGGGTAGAAATTCCAGCAGCACAGCGCCCCTTATGGTCCACACCTGAGGGCTGGGCTAGCTCCATCTTGGAGGCGACAGTGCCTCCTAAGGACCACCTGCGGCAATGCCTCTTCTGTCAGGCGTCTCAGCACTGACCTTAGAGGGCACCAGAGGAGTGAGATGCTTACCTGGGTGGCCAGGGCTGGGAGCCCCTTCCCTGTGCCCAGGTAGCACGTCTCAGCCACTCTGGGCTGGAGGGGTATCAGGGGAAATGGATGTGATGCGGGGCTGGGGCCGAGGCAGCGAGGAGACCCAGCCAGCCACCGCGAAGGTAATTGCCGGGATATGAACCCATCCATCACGAGGGCAGGAGATGACTGGCAATCAGACTAACGCGCTTAGCCTGCCCCTGGGGCCGGGAAAAGCAGCCACGGGGATGAATAATGCATGGGTCACACAGCGCTGGCGAGGGAGGAAGAGGCTGGGGCGGGGGCACTCCCAGGGGAGCCCCCTTTGAGCTGATGGGCTCAGACAGAGCCCTCCCCGTTGTGCTCGGCATCTCTATGGAGCTTGGCAAACAGGGTCCGATTAGTTCCTCCCAGCCCCCTGTGAGGCAGGGGTAGCATTATCCCCTTGTACTGATGGGGAAACTGAGGCACGGAAAAGGTCGCTCAGCAAGTCTGTGACAGGAATCCTGGCTCCCAGCCTCCCTCTGCCCCTGTGCTCTAACTACGAGACCCTACTTTCTTGTTCCACAGCCAAGAATAGAAGCCATGAGTCCTAACTCCCACTCCTTTACTCTAACCACTAGAGCCCACTTCCCTCCCAGAGCTGGGAATAGAATCCAGGAATCCTGACTCCCATCCCCTTATACTCTAACCAGTACCCCACTCTCCCTCTGCAGCTCAGAATAGAACCCAGGAGTCCTGACTCCTATTTCTCCACCACCCTCAGCACTCTAACCACTAGATCTCATCATATTTCTCCAGCTGGAAATAGAACCCAGGAGTTCTGATTCCCTATCCCTTATTCTGACCATTAGATTCCACTCCCCTCTCAGAATAAAAATATATATACAACAAATGGCAGAAAAGGGAAAGTGATCAGAATATAAATCAGAAGCTGGGAATTGTAGAAAACTGATAAGGGAAGCAAAGGGACACAAGGAGAAATCAAAGGCAAGCAGAGTTCAGGACCATAAGAAGGCGTTATTTAAGTGTATGAAGAACAAAAATAATTCTTGCAATGTATTAGTTAATTATGAGATAGAAATGGTTGAATTATCAATAGAGACACTCCCCGGGTTACGCAAGGGTTACCTAGGGAGGTGATGGAATCTCCTTCCTTAGAGGTTTTTAAGGTCAGGCTTGACAAAGCCCTGGCTGCGATGATTTAGTTGGGAATTGGTCCTGTTTTGAGCAGGGGGTTGGACTAGATGACCTCCTGAGGTCCCTTCCAACCCTGATATTCTATGATTCTAAGACCCGATTTACGCAAATCTGCACTTACGGAAAAAGTTCTGTAAGCTAGAAATAGGAGTTTTTTGTTTGGTTGGTTGGTTGATTTTTTTCCGTAATGGTCGGAGATACGTTTCCGACTTACGCAAAATTCGAGTTACGCAAGGCGGAACGGAATGCTTGCGTAAGTCGGGGCGCGTCTGTAATAACACAGAAAAGGCAGACGTGTTTAATAAATATTACCATTCTGTATTTTGGAGCAAAGCCGATGATGTAGTTATATTGTATGATACTCTGTCCAATCCACTTGTATTTCAGGAGGATAAACAACTTTAGGCTACTAAAGTTAGCCTTTTTTTTTTAATCAGCAGGTCTGGATAACTTGCCTCCAAGAGTTTTAAAAGAGCTGGCTGATGAGCTCACTGGGCTATTCGTTTTGATTTTCCATAAGCCTTGGAACACTGGAGAAGTTCCAGAAGACTGGAAGAAAACGATTGTGCCAATATTTAGAAAGGGTAAATAGGATGACCCAGATAATTATAGACCTGTCAGTCTGACATTGAACCCGGGCAAGATAATAGAGCCGCAGATATGGGCCTTGATTAATAAATAATTAAAGAAGGGTAACATAATTAATGCCAATCAACATGGGTTTATGGAAATAGATCCTGTCAAACTAATTTGATATCTTTTTAGATGAGATTACAAGTTTGGTTGATAGAGGAAATAGTGCTGATAGAAAACTCTTGGATCTCTGTAAGGCACTTAATTTCGGTACCTCAAGACATTTTCATTTAAAAAAAAAAAGGAAAGATATAAAATGAACATGGCACAGATTAAATAGATTAAAAGCTGGCTAACTGATAAGTCACAAAATGTCATTGTAAACATCGAGCGAGTGTGTTTCGATTGGGATCCCACAGTGGTCGGTTCTTGGCTCTACTATTTAACATTGTTATTAATGACCCGGAAGAAAACAAAGTCTAAAAGTACCTACATGGGGAACAAATATTTGATAATGGGCTCTTGAATCTAGCGGAGAAAAGTTGAACAGGATCCAGTGGCTGGAAGTTGAAGCTGGACCAATTCAGACTGGAAATAAGGTGTAAATTTTAGCAATCAACCTTTGGAAGAACTTAAAAAGGGTCGTGGTGCATTCTCCATCACTGACAATGTTTAGATCCAGACAGGATGTTTTTCTAACAGCTCCACTCTAGGAATTATTTCAGGGCAGGTCTCTGGCCCGTGCTATCCGGGAGGTCAGTCTAGATCAGGGGCGGGCAAATTTTTTGGCCTGAGGGCTGCATTGGGTTTTGTAAATTCTATGGAGGGCCGGTTAGGGGAGGGGGTTGTGGCCCGGCCCCCACCTCCTATCTGCCCCCCCCCGGGACTCCTGCCCCATCCACCCCCCCCCCCCCGTTCCCTGGTGGCCCCTCTGGGACCCGTGCTCCATCCACACACCCCCACTCCCTGTCCCCTGACCACCCCCGGACCACCGCCGCCCCATCCAACCCCTCCTCTCATTCCTGATGGCCCCCCCGGGACCCCTGCCCCATCCAGGCCAGGAGCTTGGGGGCCGGGCAGGACAGTCCCGCGGGCCGGATGTGGCCCACGGGCCGTAGTTTGCCCACCCCTGGCCTAGATGATCACAATGGTCCCGTCTCAGCTTGGACCCTATGAACTGACTCTCAATCCCATCCCCCACTCAGCAGTCTAACCACCCAGCCCCACTCTCCTTCTGCAGCTGAGAACCCAGGAGTCCTGCCTACCAGTCGCTTCCTCTGAAGACTAGACCCCACTCCCCCTACCCAGGGCTGGCACCTCACCTCTCTGTCCCCTGTACCCACAGCCCCTCCTGCCAGCCCTGAGCTGGGGATCCGGCCGAGCGCCTGGAAGGTGAAGGGAGACGGGGGGCCCTCAGCCCCTTGCCTGCTGTTTGTCAGACAGAACGTACATCTCTATTCTGAGCACCTTCATTTGCTGTTCCAGGGTATTTAAAGCTTTAATTGCTGGGCTATTTTGGTTGGGAACCATCTGGTCCAAGGAAGGGGTTTTTTCCTCCCCTCCCCATGGACACACACACACAATACCTGTATACACACACACAACCTGGCTCTGGGAGAAACACACAGACTCTGGCCCTAGAAAGCAGACAGACACACATGCCCAGCCTTGTTCTGGACACACACACACACACACACACACACAGCCTGTCCCTGGGAGTCACAACAACTGAACCGCTTTGCAAGAGTTAAGCCTCGGGCAGGCGCATTGTCCTCATTGTGGAGCTGGGGAAACCGAGGCACAGACAGGCTAAAGTGAAAAGCAGAAGAAAGGGGACCCCAGAGACCCCCCTCCCAGCAGGCCACACTCCCACCCCAAGTAAGGAAATGCACCCAGCAGTCCTGACTCCCAGATCACCCCTCCGCCCAGCTCTGACCCACTAAATCCCACTCCCCTCCCAGACTTGGGAAGAGAACCCAGGAGTCCTGATTCTGCCTCCCCTTCTGCTCTAACCACAGGATACTACTCCCCTCCTAGAGCTGGGAAGAGAACCCAGGAGTCCGGGCTCACCGTGGTTTGCTCTAGCTTTACACCCCCTCCTCCCCGGTTAATAACCCCTGAGGTGGTTTTGATTTGTACAGCGGGTCCAGGAGAGGGTCTCCCCAGCTCTGTTTGTGGGGGGGGAGGGGCGCTAGCATCTGCCTCCTGTGATGTAATGCCAAACCGCAGAGATGGGGGAGGGGCTCTGATCTCCTTCCCCCTCCCAGAGCTCATTCGGAAATGTAATTACAGTAGGGGAAAGGTCAGATTTCCTTACTCTTCCCCGCTCAATAGCAGGAGGCGCTGGGCCTGGGCCAGGCCACTTATCGCCCGCCAGCGAACAATGCCAACGTCACTCAGGGCTCGGCATCACTGTCTCTCACTACCTGCCCCCCGGCATGTACCCTGTCCCGCCGCCCCTGCCCTACACAGACTGCCCAGGTCCCGTTCACCATCCCAGCATGATCCGTCTGCAGTGGCCCCCGTATTGGGGGGTGGGAAATTCGGGAGGGTAATGCTCTGCTAACCCCCTCTCCCCGCCATGAGCAGCCAGTTCCCGTGGGAGGCTGTGGCGTGTAATGGGTAGAGCCCTGGACTGGAAGGCAGCGCTGGGTTTTTTCCCAGTTCTGCTGCTGAACTTCGGCGAGGTTCCCGTTTCTGTGCCTCAGTTTCCCCTCCCACCCTGGTTTATTTAAATCACAAGCTCTTTGGAGGCAGGGCCTATGTGTGTCTGTACAGCGCTGGGCACCATGGGGGGGTCTCAGGTGAGGCCTCTAGATACAGGTAGCGATAACCCGTGCCAGACCTTCCCTCTAGGCTGCAGCCCACCGCACACATCAGTGCTGACACTAGCGCCCCCTACAGGCTCCCTCCCCGCCTTGCAGGAGAAGACTAAAGGGCTTTACTTTACTCCAGCAGGGACCAGCCAGTTCAGTTGTGGATGGCCCAGCTTTGCAACATGGTGACCAGGTTCCTATGTGCTGCAACACAGAGGAGTGAGAAAGAGTGGGGACTAGTGGTTAGAGCGGGGGGG
>NW_020665026.1:546695-565267 GCF_002925995.2 Terrapene triunguis
ACAGGAGGTCAGACTAGATGATCACAATGGTCCCTTCTGGCCTTGGATAAGTTGCTTTCCCTCACCGTGCCTCAGTTTCCCCATTTTATAAAGCAGGCGCTACGTATTAATTATTAATTATTATTATTATTATCTGGCCAGTGTAACCAGAACCCCTTTGCTTCTCAGTGAAGATGGGAAATAAAAAATAGATCTCTCAGCTCCCAGGGCCCGAGGCGTGTAAGTTACCAAATGACGCAGCACCATTGCACGCTCCAGGCCAGGGCTTGTTTATTCTCTCTTTGCACTAAATGCCAATGTGCTTCCTTATCTGCCAAGGAAGAAGGGATGGGAATGAAAGAGGTTTCTTATAGCATCTGATCAGCTGCATGAAAGCGGGAGCAGCCGGGAGATCAGTAGGGAAATTACAGGAGATTAGATCAGCCGCTTCGAGATGCTGTGAAAGGAGTTCATCAAAAGCCAGAGAGGGGAGAATGGTGATTAGGGCCTGGGTGGCCGCAGGGCCAGGGCCGCTGCGTTATTGACTCTGTCCATTTGGCCAGCTTTGCCAAAGCCCTATGGCACTCAAATAAGATCAGGGCAGGAAGAGACATCACTAGCCTGCCTGGTATTCTTAGATATACATAATCCTGCAGCAGCGTGAGGGCGGGGACTGGATGGCCTCTGGAGGCGCCCTCCAGCCCTGTAATTTAGTTCTAAGGCAGAATCATATACCCAATCCACATGGCCTGGGAAATAGGGGGGAGGGGGGAATGTAGGGTGCCCCAATGGGGCAGGGAAATTCAATAACAGTGCTCCATGGTTCTGTGGGGAGGGCACTAGATTTGGGGTCCGCAGCCTTGTGTTCGCGTCTCAGTTCTGCCACTCTGCCTTTGAGGAACCTGCTGTGCCTCCGTTCCCCTGATGCTCTGCCCCGGGCCAGGTGCCGTGCCTCAGTTTCCCCTCCCCGACCTTTGCCTGTTTAGATTGTGAACTCTTTGGGTGGGTGCCGTAGTACTGAGGGAAGGCAGGTTTGTTTGGTTTTTAATGACGTAACGGGGTGCTGCTGGGGATTCCCGGCCTGCACAAACACCGTGCCCATGCCCACAAGTGAAATGAGTTTGGAGGGCCAACCTAGTCCCCCTATACCGATCCACACACTGAAGTATTCCAGGCCCCCCACCAATCATTATGCCTCTATCCGCACAGCATCTGTAGTGAGCCAGGGAAATAGCAGCATCCCCATTGCATAGGTGGGGAAACTGAGGCACGGATGTTTTTTTAATTGGGGTGCTGATCACTTCAGAAAAACTGTCTGACAGTGGTTTGAATGTGGGGGTGGGGAGCTGTGGGACAGGACTCCTGCGTTCTAAACTTGGCAGTGGGAGGGCAGTGGTGTCTAGTGGTTAGAGCAAGGGACCTGGCAAGTCAGGACTCCTGGCTTCTATTCCTACCTCTGGGAGAGCAGTGTTGATTGGGGTTAGCATGAGGGGGACTCGATGTCAGGACTCCTGGGTTCTTGCGGTATCGCCAACCCCAACCCTTCAAAAATCCCAAGATTTTACTGAACAATCAATGCCGGGTTCTGTCTATTCTCCCTCTGCGTCCGGATTTTCTTCCCAATGCCGGGGGCTAGGGACGTCCTCTCCTTTGAATGGAAGCCGAGATCCACCCCATGACTCCAAGACCTGGTGTGTCAGGAGAACCCCCGTGTGTGGCCGGAATTGGAATCTCTTCGCGGCTCCGGCCCCGACTGCCCTGTGTGTCGCTTTTCTCGTCTAGAAATCCCCGAATTCGGGAAGTGCCCCAAGACGCTGCAGCGGATGGGAGCCAAGGGGAGCCATCTCCTAGTCAATATCCCTCCCTGTCCCTTTGGGACTTCACCGCCCCTCCCCTCATGCGGGAGTCAGTCGGGGTGATTCCATTAACAGCACAGCGGAGAATCGATCCCGCCAAGCATCACCCTCACCCCCCCTTTCCTCAGCCCCCACATTATTCCCCCCCTTCCCCCCCAAAGCACTCAGTCCCGGGGGAGGCCGCATGCTGTTTTATTAAAGCCCCAGTAGCTATAATTTCTCATAAGGCGACGTTTGATAAATTCCTGTGTCAGGCCCCGCTTTCATTTTCCATACCGGGCCCCTCGGGTGGGGGGGGGGGAGAAGAAGGAGGGGGACTCGCTTATTAAAATGCAAATCAACCTGAAATTCAGCTTGAAACCCTTTGCCCCCTTCCCTCCCCTCCCAGAGCTGGAATAAAGGCAAAGTGCCCACCCAGCTGGCACAGGGGGCCCCATGCCATGCCACACCAGCCATCTGCCCTGCTCCCCAGAGCCAGCATGACTGGTGAGGAAGCAGGTGGCGTCTGCTCCTGGGGCCGAGGTGGAATTGCAGCGGATGGCAGGGACGCGAGCCCCATTCCTGCTTTGCTGCATCCAATGCTTCCTCCCCACCACCACCATCCTCCTGACTGGGTCAAGGTACATTTTGAACCAATCTTTTCCTTCCCATGCACAGCTGACTTTCAGTCAGGCCCTTTTGCACCCGCACAAGGGGCTGGTTTCCTTTGTCTTCCTAGGTGAACGATCTTTGCCTAAGCCGTTTTCTCACCCACAGTCACCAGCACAGGTGCCGACTTTTCTTCTTTCCGGGTCTGATCCACCCCCGCTCTGCCCTCCCCCCAAGGCCCCACCCTTGCTCCGCCTCTTCCCGCTCCTCACCCTCCCACCAACGCCTCCTGCCCACTGCCAAACAGCTGATTGGCAGGGACCACCGAACAGCTGATCGGCTGGTGGGTGCTGGGCACCCACTATTTTTTTTCCATGGGTGCTCCAGCCCCGGAGCATTATGATATTCAGTTCCTAGGGACTTCAGACCCCTTTGCTTGAAGGACCCACCTGTCGCAGCTTGCAAGAGCTCTGGCCCCAGTGAGAGACACCTTGATGCCTTCATATATCTTCCGAAATTCACTGTTTTATCCCCAAACTCAGGCTGAGCCCTGCTCTTCTCCCCTGCCTGGGGATTTCCCACCTCCTGATGATTTGTATATCACTGGGCTCCCATTGGATTTGGTCACACCTCGCTTAGGGCAGGGCTACACTACAAACTTCCTTTGGTGTGTAGTGTAGACCTCTCCTGACGGCTTAATAACTCCGCCTCCATGAGAGCCAGTAGCTATGTCTGCAGGAGACGCTCTCCCATAGCGCTGTCTACACGGGGGGTTAAGTCGGTGTAACTACGTCACTCAGGGGGGTGGATTTATCACACCCCGGCGCGACGTAGTTATACTGCAGTAAGTGTGTCGTGTAGACCTGGCCTAGGGTTCACTGGAGACAGGCAGCAGCTGCCTTTCCTCCTGTCTGGGAGAAAACCTGTTTCTCCCTTTGTTTGGTCACAGACTTTAAAGCGCAGCGTCAGTGAGTATCCATGATTCCTCAGGCAGGGTTAATGCAGACATGTTACAAGGCTATTAATCACCCGTGGGTCATGAGCGGTCATAAAAGACCTGCCTTGTTATGCTTTTCCAATACAGCCATATTGTCTACAAGCAGCTGATTCAGTTACTTATTATTTGAGGGCCAGATCCCCACGAGAGACGCTGTCCCGCCTCACTAGGGTGGTGGCTTTGTTTCCCTTCGTTATCTCCGCCCGATGTCCAGTCGGGTCAGAGAAACAAGTCCTCGGTCCTTTGTCTGGGGCAGGCTGGGCTGAGGCTTAGCTCGCCAAACGCATTTCAAGAACCCCATTCTAGCACTGATCTGTAACCCTGTGTACACACCCCATGCGGACGTCACCCAAGACTATTAACGCTCAGTGAGTTATTGGCCTTCTGACGCTATATTACATGCCGCCTTTTGGGTCCACTTCAACAGCGTGTTAGGTGTAGTGAGCACGTCAGGCCTCGTCAGCATCAATATACAGCCTCGATTGAGGCCTGGCCAGCTTTTTGGGGGTGGGGGTGTCTCAGCGGACAGGAGACCAGCTGTTCACCCCCCAGCGCAAGTGAGCGCCAAGCTCTGGCACCCAAACGGCTGCTCCGGGGTGGGGCAGTGGGCTCTGATCCACCCCTGGGTGTGTAGCATAGAGCAAACCTGATTGAGTCACAACTCTGCCACAGGGCCAGCGGATCCAGAGAGTAGGGCCCACATGGCAAGTCAGGGAGGGAGAAATGGGGACCAGAGAGACCTCCCCACTACGGCACTGCAAAGCCAGCCAGCTCGGAGAGGGGGGGGTGAGAACCACAAGGGGCGAGGTGGGAGGGATAGAGGCACTGCAGTTCTGGTGTCTAAATCAGGGTCGTCCAACCGGCTACATTTCATCTGGAAATTTTACAGGTTTGCATTAGAGGCAGCCAGGAGGGGAGTGTGGTCTAGTGGGCTAGCGCCAGGTGCTGGGAGCCAGGATGCCTGGGTTCTATCCCCAGGGAAGGGAGTGGGGTCTAGTGGTTAGAGCAAGCAGGGGAAGGGTGGTGGCTGGGAGCCAGGCCTCCTGAATTCTCTAGCCTGTGCTTTGCCAGTCCCTCCCCTGAGTCACATTGCCTCTAGGCATCTCAGTTTCCCCATCTGCTCAATGGACGTAATGACCCTGCCCTGTGTTGGGGGGAGTATTCAGAGCCCCCAGTGCTGGGCAGCCTGTGCCGGGGAAGGCCCCACTCAGTCAGGGGCTGGGGCCTGTGGGTAACCGTAGCACAGGCCAGCAGCCCCATTGACGTTCCCTGCTTGCAGCCAAGTGCCTGCTGACGAGCCTGGGCAGTGGGGCTGCCAAGCCATCCCCCTCCCTAGCAACTTTCTACTTGCACAAAACTGAACACCGTTGCCCCGCCCCTGCCCTGCCACTCTTCTGAGGCCTCCGCCCCTTCTTCCAGACTCCATCCCCCCTCCCTCTGTTGCTCGCTCTCCCCACCCTCACTCACTCGGTCATTTTCACTGGGCTGGCTCAGGGGGTTGGGGTGCAGGCTGGGGGTGTGGGCTCTGGTGTGGGGCCGGGGATGAGGGATTTGGGGTGCAGGAGGGTGGGCTGGGGTGGAGGGGTTTGGAGTGTGGGAGGGGGCTCCGGGCTGGGGCAGGGGGTTGGGGGGTAGAGGGGGTGAAGGCTCCAGCTGGGGGTGCAGGCTCTGGGGTGGTGCTGGGGATGAAGGATTTGGGGTGCAGGACGGTGGGCTGGGGCGGAGGGGTTTGGGGTGCAGGAGGGTGCTCTGGGCTGTGACCAAGAGGTTCAGAGGGCAGGAGGGGGATCAGGGCTGTGGCAGGGGGTTGGGGCACAGGAGAGGGTGAGGGGTGCAGGATCCAGGTGGCACTTACCTCAGGCGGCTCCCGGAAGCAGCGGCATGTCCCCGCTCCGGCTCCCTAAGCAGAAGCACAGCCAGGCAGCTCTGTGCACTGCCCCGTTCACAGGCGCCGTCCCCGTAGCACCCATTGACTGCGGTTCCAGGCCAATGGGAGCTGCAGAGCCGGTGCTTGGGGCAGGGGCAGCTTGCAGAGCCCTTTGGCTGTCCCTACGCGTATGAGCCGGAGGGGAGGACATGCTGCTGCTTCCGGGAACTGCGCGGAGCCAGAGCAGGCAGGGAGCCTGCCTTAGCCCCGCTGCGCCGCCGACAGGACTTTTAACGGCAGTGGTGACCAGAGGCGTCAGGGTCCCTTTCCGACCAGGCGTTCCAGTGGAAAACCGGACACCTGGCAACCCTACTAGCACTGAATCCAGAGGGCCAAATCCCACGCTGGTGTCAACGGATTGAGCAGAAGTCAATGGCTCTATGGCCAATTGACACCAGCTGGGATCTGGCCCATTTTAATTCTTTCAAACCAGTTTCCCCCCCTCCAAAAATCGAGTCTCCTGACAGGTTGCTCCACATTCCCAGCCGGGCTGTTTCCACTGACCCATCTATGAGCCCTCCCCCTCCACACACAGCTTAAAAGACAGCCCCCACCTCACTCCCTGCTCTGTCTCTGCGGGGGGAGGAGAGGGGGCTGCAGGGAAGCACCCTGAATACTCTCCCCACATCTCGGCCCAGCTGCTTTGGATGGAAGAGGCCGATCCAGGAGGAGGCCGACGGAGCCGTTCTCGCTCCGCGTTGTTTATCGAGGGCTTCAAGCGAAAAAGCATTTGGCTTCTCAATCCCTTCTCCTCTAAGGCTGTTTTTGCCCATCTCCCAGCTAGCAACACGGCCCAGAAAATGCCAGACGGGGAGAAAAAAACAGGCTAAAAATAAAGAGATCTGGTGTTTGAATCGTTTTCCCATCTGGATGCATTTTACCTTTTTTCTCTCGCTCTTTCTTCCCGTGCTTAAAGACTCCGGCGGAAAAAAGAAACAGCGGGAGGCAGGTTCTGATTGGTCGACTGCGGACGTGCCCGTGGCTGTTTCCTGCAGGAGACATTTGCACGCTGCTCCTGGATGGCGCCAAGTGAGCGGCTGGGTGTCCTTGTGCAGGTGTCGGGCAAACCTGACTCTCAGTTGGGGCGCCATGCAGGAGGCCTGAGACCTCCGCCGCTAATGAGTCTCCCAATAGCCCTGCTTTATGGATGGGGAAACTGAGGCAGGGAGCAGCGGCATGACTTGGCCAGGGTCAGGCAGCGAGTCGCCGGAGGGCTGGGAATAGGTGGCTTGGAGGCTGGGGGCCCTTGACTCTCTGAGATGCATCATGGGAACCCTGCACCTTTCTGAAGGAGCCTGGATCAGGTGTGGTTCAGGGTGAGTTCTAATGATCCTTAGCTCTGACCCCGTGGCTGAGAAAGCTCAGTCTCTGTGGCCTGTTCTGTCCATGGACTCCGTGCAGAGAATGGGTTCCCCACTCCCAAGAGCAGGAGCGTAAAGACCAGGGGTGCTGCTGACACGGGCAGCAGCCCTTTAAGAAGAGGCAGCCCAGTCTGATGGCTAGTGCACTTGGCTGGCCATCAGGACACCTGGGCTCTTATTTCTGGCTCTGCCACTGACCTGTTGCGTGACCCTGGGCAAGTCTCCATGCCTCAGTTTCCCCTCCCACCCCTTGTGCATCCAGCCCGTGAGCTCACTGGGGCAGGGACTGTCTCTCCCCTGTGTCTCTGCAGCACCAGGTGCAGGGAGGCCCTGATCTCAGCTGGGTGCCAGCGGGATTCACCTAAAGCTGGTGCTATCGAAACCCCATTTCTGTGCCCTCAGGAGCTCAGTCACCCCCGGGCTGTGGAGAAAAACTGGAAAATGCGACTCTGACCCACATGGCCCAGCCGCAGACCCCACGGGGGGCTGGTTTTGAAAATCCTCTGGTTTTAAGCCGATTTCATGATTCTGATGGGACCTGACCCCTGACTGTGGATCAGTTTGGCTTTGCATCTCTCGAGGGGAAACTGACCAGAATCCTCTAGAATAGCACCCCATGTGGATGTCCTGGTTCTAGTGCAGAGGTCCCCAAACTGTGGGGCATGCCCCCCTAGTGGGGTGCAGAGGAACTTTCGGGAGGGCCCAGGCCAGCCCTCATGGGGGGCAGGAAGGGAGCGCCACCCAGCCCCACTCCACTCCCAGCTCTGCTTTGGCCCCGCCCCCAGCCACAGCCCCGGCTCCTGGCCCCCCAGCCTTGGCCCCCAACCGTGGCCCGGCCATGGCTCCACACCCAGTCTTAGCCCCGGCCCCACCCCCAGCCTCGGCCCCTGGATGTGGCTCTGTTCCTGGCCCTGGCCCCAGACCTGCCCCCAGCTGTCGCCCCAGCCTTGGCCCCCTTACTCCTGTCCATGCCCCCCCCACACACACACAGGAGCTGAAGCCCCAGTCCTGTCTCCAAGAGGGACATTGGGGGCACGGACAGTGGTAAGGGGTGGGGCCTGACCCTGAAAAGTTTGGGGACCACTGTTCTAGTGCTTTCAATTCACACCCTATCCGGCGCCAGATTCACTTCCCCACAGTTCCGTCCTATGAACACGGGAGTGTTTTTCCTGGCGTAGGCCTCACAGCAGAGGGGAGAGTTAAGGAGGACAAGGAGATAACTTGGTGGATGTTTGTAGGGAGCCAGAGTGAAGGACAGCATGGGGGAAGCGCGGACGGGGGATAGTTTGAAAACTCAATGAGTGGGTGCTGGAGGCTGCTCCGAGGCGGGAGACGCTGGGTTGGGCGGGGACAGGCTGTGAAAGGCCTTGGAAGAGAAGACGAGCTGCTCCTGTTTGATGAGATACACAAGGTGGAGCCTGCGGGGTGGAGGTGAGTGAGGTAAACTTGCGTTTGTCAAGGCAAAGCAGAAGGATGCTGCATTTCTGGAGCGGTGAGAGGACGATCCCCTGGACCAGAGTTTTAGCTGTGGGGGATGGGCAAGGCCGTACCTTGGGCTATTCTGCAGAAAGAATCCGCATAGCCTGGATGTGAGGCCCAAAAGCGGGGGTGTCCAACCTGAGCCTGAGAAGGAGACAGAATTTACCAATGTACATTGCCAAAGAGCCACAGTAATATGTCAGCAGCCGCCCCCGCTCCCAGCACCTCCCACCCACCAGCAGCCACACTGATCAGCGCCTCTCGCTCCCTCCCCGCACCTCCCGATCAGCTGTTTCGTGGCATGCAGGAGGCTCTGGGGAGGAGCGAGGGCACGGCAGGCTCAGGGGAGGGGGGGAGAAAGGGGTGGAGTTGGGGCAGGGTTTGTGGCAGGGCCAGGGGTTGAGCGGTGAGCACCCCCCGGCACATTGGAAAGTTGGCGCCTGAGGTCCAGCCCTGAAGTCGGTGCCTATACCAGGAGCCGCATATTAACTTCTGAAGAGCCGCATGTGGCTCCGGAGCCACAGGTTGGACGCCCCTGCTCTAGAGAGAGAACCAAGTCAAATTACAACTTGCATTGTCTACACTAGGATTTTAACCCGTGTTGACTCACTCTGACACCAGTTAAAAACACGTCTGTCTTCCTAGGGTCACGCTGGCCCCTGGATTGGCCGGGCAGCAGCTGTGTCTGGGAAAAGAGGGCCGAAAAACTAGATTTTCTTTTTTCATTTAGGAAACTCACCCAATAACCACAAATAACTGGAAAGATCTGTGACTTACTCAATATTGTGAATCATGAAATAGCTCTTCAAAAATGCCACATTATGGCTCCGAAAAGCTGCTCTTTAGAGACGGGGGGGAGCTGATGTATATATATATATATATATATATATTCCTCCTTTGGTCTTTATTGCTAATGATATTTTCAGGAAAAATACAATCTTTGTAAAAGATCACACAGCTCGAAGGGCCTCGGCAGAAATAGCTGTGTGTGTGGGAAGCCCAGGGCTGGCATTTCAGGAGAATCATAGAATCATAGAATATCAGGGTTGGAAGGGACCTCAGGAGGTCATCTAGTCCAACCCCCTGCTCAAAGCAGGACCAATCCCAACTAAATCATCCCAGCCAGGGCTTTGTCAAGCCGGGCCTTAAAAACCTCCAAGGAAGGAGACTCCACCACCTCCCTAGGTAAGGCATTCCAGTGCTTCACCACCCTCCTAGTGAAATAGTGTTTCCTAAAATCCAACCTAGACCTTCCCCACTGCAACTTGAGACCATTGCTCCTTGTTCTGTCATCTGCCACCACTGAGAACAGCCGAGCTCCATCCTCTTTGGAACCCCCCTTCAGGTAGTTGAAGGCTGCTATCAAATCCCCCCTCATTCTTCTCTTCTGGAGACTAAACAATTCCAGTTCCCTCAGCCTCTCCTCATAAGTCATGCGCTCCAGACCCCTAATCATTTTTGTTGCCCTCCGCTGGACTCTTTCCAATTTTTCCACATCCTTCTTGTAGTGTGGGGCCCAAAACTGGACGCAGTACTCCAGATGAGGCCTCACCAATAAAGGAGGAGCTCTGGATCAGGATCAAGGGGCATTAGCAGAGTTGTTTAGGGGACTGGGCTAGCAGGGGGCTGCGGGTCAGGATTGAGGGGCAGTAGAAGAGCAGGGAGGGTGTATTCAGTTACATGGATTACAGGGTTCAGATTGATGTCGAGTGATCAGGTTAACAGTTTAAACAAGGGTGGGCGTTTGGTTTAGCGAGCCCAGCCGGTTTCACAGCAGGGCATACACACCACTCAACATCCTTTTCACCTTTCACTCCCATTCCCTAGAAGGCAAAGCCAGACAAACACACAAAGAGCGAGAGAGAATGCAGCGCCTGTCTCGTGGATTGACTCTCACCTGCAGCCTCACTGCAGCCCGGCCCCCGCTCTGATCAGCCACCCCAGGGACTCTACACTGCAATAAACAACCCGCAGCGCCGAGCCTCAGGGCCTGGGTAAACTGAGGCTCGTGGGGCTAAAAGGAGCAGTGTGGCCGGTCAACCTGGGCTCTGGGACGCTCCCTCTTCGCTGGGTTTCAGAGCCCGGGCTCCAGCCCCAGGCCAAACGCCGACACTGCCATTTTTAGCCCCGCAGCCCAAGCCCCGTGAGTTTGAGCCAGCCGCGCCGCGGGTCTGTTATCGCAGTGTAGACGTACCCTCTAGCTGGATCGTGTCCTTCCGGCCTCATCCTGCTGCCCCGGGTGTCAATGGCCAAACTCCTGTTGGATTTCAGTGGGGCCCCTCACTTGGCAACGAGCGCCGTAAACAGGAAGCAGATTTCCCGAGGTCAGAGCGACGGTGCCAGGTCGCTTCTCCGGCCCGAGGCCCGTATCCTGCCACCAGCGGGGGTGGGGACACCTGCGCTTCAGGGCTCACAGCTCCCTCGGCCTGCAGCCGGCCAGCCAGGGAAGACTGCATGAGGCTGGGGCAGGGGTGGAGGGACGATTCCATCCGGACCCAGCTCACAGGCAGAGCGCCCCCCGAAGCAAGATACTGGAGCGCACCTGTCTCAGCTCGCCTGAGGGAGGACGTGTTTAGAGAAAAGGCCCGAGCGCCAGGACTCCTGGGTTCCATCCCCAGTTCTAGCAAGGAGTGTTGTCTAGTGGCTACATCTGAGCACCAGGACTCCTGGGTTCCATCCCCAGTTCTAGGAGGGAGTGTGGCCTAGTGGCTACAGCTGAGCGCCAGGACTCCTGGGTTCCACTCCCAGCTCTGCCAAGGATTCTTCATGTGCTCATGGACAAGTCATTCCCCTAATCTCTCGCTGCCTCGGTTTCCCCATCCTAGAATGGCTAACTCCCTCCTGAGGCTGCAACTATCGAGTCTCGGGCCATCGACACCCGGGGAGAAAAGATGCGTCAAGAGGATTCTTACCTGCAAATAATAAACAGACTCTGGAATGAAAAATGCAGCAGCTCCAGGATCTCTCCCCCTCCCCCAATGTTATTCTCATTCAGAGAGGAGAAATATCTGATGGGTCCCAAACGGTTTCCATAATGAAATTTCTTGAGAAAAATCAGCAGACGTGCAAACGCTCTTCCCACGGCATCATCGCCCGTGTGCCCGGGGACCATCAATCCCCAGGGCGGCACAGGGCCAGCGCCAGGTTCATCGAAACATTTTTAAGGCCAGTCACATCTCGGCGGATTGATAAATTCCATCATTGTAAAATACTCAGCAGCGCGGGGGGGGGGGGAGGGGGGGGGTTACCCACCCCCATGTTCACTCAAGCACAGGCCGCATGGCAAACAGCCTACCTGGGCATTCACACACACGCACACGTGAGTGCACATGCACACAGATTAGGCACGTGAGAACATGTGTAAATGCACACACGTACATACGCAAAGGCACATGTACACATGCAGGCATCTGGGAACACATGCAAAGGTGCACGCGTACACGCGCCTCTGCACACATACAAATGCATATACAGACATGCGCAGACACACATGAACACCTGCAAATGCCCAAGTGGACCCACACATGCAAGTGGCCACACATGCACCTGTGCACACATACACTCGTGAACACGTGCAAACACACATGCTGATACACATACACAGGCAATGCACATGCATACACATGTATGTACACATGCACCTACATGCAAACATGCACCTGTACATATGCACACCGTTACCTATACACAACTCCACAGACTCTGATTTTCATGTACACACACACATCCCCCTGCCCCCGCCAAGTATCCCTCCTGCACAGCGGCCTCCCCAGCTGGTGTGGGGTTGGCACCCGCCCTGCTTCCAGCCCCCACTTATGGGGTAAATCGGGGTGGGTAGTCAGAGCATACAGCACTTTAGGTATCCTCTGCTCTCTCCCAGCTCCCATAGGGGCGATGGGGAGCAGGGTGCAAGGTAGAGCAACCCTGAGGCTGCTCTAACTTGCCCTGGGAACCAAACAGGCCTCAGAAAACAGGAAGCACAAAGGGGTCTCAGAGCCACTTTAACCCCCCACCCCACATCCAGGGATCAAGGAGCAGAGAATGAGTCCGGTCCCATCCATGGGAGAGATCAAGCCACGGCTAAAAGGGCATTCAGCCCGGCAGGGCACCAGCATCACAGTGCCCGCCAAGAAGGGGGAGACAGAGCCCAGCACCAAGGAGTTCAAGGTTCCTAGGGCCAGGGCGGGGGGTGGGGGGGGCGCAGGGCGGGTGATGAACGTGACAGCTGTTCAATCCAGGGAGGGTGTTTTTCACCCGCCCAGCCATTAATCACCTTGCATTAGAATAAGCCTCCATGGGGAAAAAATAACCAAAACCCAGCCCCCCCACACTGCAGCCTCCAACCACGGGTGCTGGAAGAACTGCAAGAGTAGAGGGCCAAGCTCCCCCCCCCCCAGCCCACCCCCCCCGGGGCCCCTCCCCCCCCCCCCACCAGCCCCACTCTCCCAGAGCCCCTGCCTCTCTCCCCTGCTTCTCCTCCCCCTCCCGGAATCCCCACCAGCACCCACTCCAGGATCCTCTGCCCCCACCCCATCAACCCCACTCTCCCAGAGCCCCCAACTTCACACCAGCCCCACCCTCTCAGAGCCCCTGCCTCCCCCAACGCTCCCTCCCAGAGCCCCTCCCTCCCCACCAGCCCCACCCTTCTGGGGACCCAACCCCCCATCACCCTGACTCTCCCAGAGCCCCCGCCCCCACCAGCACCCCCTCCTGGAGACCCTGCTCCCCACTCTCCCAGAGCCCCTGCCCCCCCTCCTTAGCTTACTCTCCCTGCTGACCTGCCCAAAGCCCTCGGGTGATGGGTCTGTCCCACTTCCCAGACCTGGCGCGTCCGGCACCAAGAGGAGCCTCCGTTGCAGTTTCAGTAGCCAAGAGATGAGGGCCTGGCTGCCGGCATGTGGCTCAGAGCAGAGCAGGACCCAGGTGCCGGCCAACTGGGCCAGCTCACGGCACGCTCCCTGCCAGCCAGGTTTTAAAAGGGGGGGGGGGGGGACAGTGAACCTACCCCCTCCCCACCATCTCCAGCACCTGTGGCTGCAGCTCACGTGGAGACATTAGCTCCATGCTCAGCAATCCTATTTGAAGGGAAGCGTGAAATAATTCCAATCCCTGAAGAGAGTCTTGGGGCTGGAATGCCTGGACTCCTGGGTTCTAGTCCCAGTTTTACCACAGAGGAGCAGGCAAGGCCCGCGCCCCCTGCCTCAGTTTCCCCATCTGTAAAATGGTGATAAGGAGCCTTCCTTCCCCCGGAGGAGTCTAAATTAATTAACGTTTGTGGAGCGTGGTGCAATCCTTGGCTGGGAGTCGTTACTGATTTGCAAAGTGTTGATTATTAAGTGCAAGCACCGTGCATTTCTCCTTAACAGCATGGAACAGAGAGCTGAACATCCCTGGGAGATTAGGGCAGCCGTTCGCATCCGGGGCCAGATCCGGACCTCAGGCCCCGCTGTAACAATCCCACGGACCTGGATCCAAATTGCTCCAGCTTTACACCACACAAGTTGGCTCAGAGCCCGGCCCCTTGACTCCAGTGCTGTGAGCAACAGACTCAAGGCCAAGGCCGAGCAAAGACACAAGCACTTGCCATCCAGGTCAGGCTAGAAGACCCAGCAGCCCCTCCCGGCCTCACGATCTATGAGCCTGTGTGTATCACTAGCCATGGCAGCAGTCTCATTGACCTCAATGGGAAGAGTCGTTAGAGCAGGAATTTCCATCCACCTCGACATGAATCTGTGTCTCCCTAAGCTGCAATGGTGCCTCCTGGGAGCTGTTGTGCAGGGCGTCCCATGCTCCTCTCCAGGCCAGAACCACATCTCCCATGATGCATTGCATTGGTTCAAGGGAATCTGTGGTGCATCATGGGAGATGTAGTTCAGCCAGAGAGTCTGGTCTATTGAGGTAAAGGGGGACATGAGGCCCAAGAACTGCAACTCCCATGATGCACTGGAAGGGAGCCCATGATGCACTGTAGTAGATGTAGTACAGCCAGGTGGGGCACTGAGGCACAGAGAGGCCACATGGCAGGCCAAGGGTCACACAGGAAGTCTGTGGCAGAGCAGGGATAGTCCATGGCTAGTGCCCGAACCACAGTGCAGTCCTGCTTCTTGCTTGCAGCAGGCACGTTACCCAGTGAGGGGTAAATGAGAGACAAGCCGGCCCTAGCAACTCACTGACCCCCAAAGGGTGACCATTGGGAGTTACAACCTGCACCGTGCCTCCTGAGCAGAGAGGGGCCCAGACCGCCCCAAAACCAGGGGAAGCTCTGCCCTGGATCCCCAGCTTCCTCCCCAAGCCCCACACCCATTGGTCAGTGTCCCCTGGGTTCCAAGGGCCCCAGGGTAGCACTGATTCCCCCATGGCGAGGGTATCTGGGGGGCGGAGCTGACACAACTGCAGAGGCCCGGCCCGGTGTGGGCATTTACCCGTGCGCCTTTGCTCCCAGGCCTTGTGGCCCGGGCCCAGCATCCATGCCAAGCAGCTCCTGAGACCTGAGAGCAAACACTCAGAACTGGCAAACAGGGGCACCAGTTGCTATAGGGCAAGGGGGCAGTTGCCCCCCCAACCTTGGTCTTGCCCCCCCCCCGACTTTTCTGTGTGCTTCACTTTTTGCTCCCTCCTTACTTTGCAGGGTATCATATAATCACATATAATAGTCTATACGCTGACACAACTTTGCCCCCCCGCCTTTTTTTTTTCTGAAATAACACCCCTTCTGGTAAAGGCAGTGAGCAGCTAGGGATTTGCTCTGGCCTTCATGTGAGTAGTTTGGGCATGTGCTAATGACTTAGATACGCTGGAGGGTAGGGATAGGATACAGAAGGACCTAGACAAATTAGAGGATTGGACCAAGAGAAACCTGATGAGGCTCAACAAGGACAAGTGCAGAGTCCTGCACTTAGAACGGAAGAATCCCATTCACTGTTACAGACTAGGGACCGAATGGCTAGGCAGCAGTTCTGCAGAAAAGGACCTAGGGGTTACAGTGGACGAGAAGCTGGATATGAGTCAACAGTGTGCCCTTGTTGCCAAGAAGGCTAACGGCATTTTGGACTGTATAAGTAGGAGCGTTGCCAGCAGATCGAGGGAAGAGATCATTCCCCTCTATTCGGCACTGGTGAGGCCTCATCTGGAGTACTGTGTCCAGTTTTGGGCCCCACACTACAAGAAGGATGTGGAAAAATTGGAAAGAGTCCAGTGGAGGGCAACAAAAATGACTAGCAAAAAGAACAAGGAATACTTGTGGCACCTTACAGACTAACAAATTTATTTGGGCATAAGCTTTCGTGGGCTAAAACCCATTTCATTGGATGCATGCAGTGGAAAATACAGTAGGAAGATATATATACACAGAGAACATGAAAACATGGGTGTTGCCATACCAACTCTAACGAGACTAATCAATTAAGGTGGGCTATTATCAGCAGGAGAAATAAAATTTGTAGTGATAATCAGGATGGCCCATTTCAAACAGTTGACAAGAAGGTGTGAGTAACAGTAGGGGGAAAATTAGCATGGGGAAATAGTTTTTACTTTGTGTAATGACCCATCCACTCCCAGTCTTTATTCAAGCCTAATTTAATGGTGTCCAATTTGCAAATTAATTCCAGTTCTGCAGTTTCTCATTGGAATCTGTTTTTGAAGCTTTTTTGTTGGAGAATTGCGACTTTTAGTGTAATTGAGTGACCAGGGAAGCTGAAGTGTTCTCTGACTGGTTTTTGAATGTTATCATTCTTGACGTCTGATTTGTGTCCATTTATTCTTTTGCGTAGAGATGAGTTACCTAGGGAGGTGGTGGAATCTCCTTCCCTTAGAGGTTTTTAAGGTCAGGCTTGACAAAGCCCTGGCTGGGATGATTTAGTTGGGAATTGGTCCTGCTTTGAGCAGGGGGTTGGACTAGATACCTCCTGAGGTCCTGTCCAACCCTGATATTCTATGATTCTGTGATTCTTAAGAGACCTGGAGTGAAGGCCCTGCTCTGCCACAAACTCCCTGTGTGACTTTGTTTGAGTCACTTGGTTGCTTTGTGCCTCAGTTTCCCCACCTGTGCAATGGTGGGAACAGCTGTGCCCCACCGGGGGTTGTGAGGTTAAATACATTAAAGCTTGTGAGGTGCTTGGTTACTGTGGTGATGGGGACCAGAGCAATACCAGACATAGCTGCTCCATCTGTGAAAGGGGGGCACGATCCCCCCTTTGTTGCCAGCCCTACTATCATAAGATCAGCTTCAAAAACAAGAGACTCTTCTAACAGCCACAATAATCGTCAGGTTGTGATTGGTTCCGCCTGGTTTTGGAGGCTGCAGGACATGCCAGGCTTTCCCTCCCAGCCACAAGGGCTAGAAACATCCCACTTCTTTTAAGCAAAGCTGAGAGTCTTAGGAAATCACATGACTCCCAGAGCTGGGGCTTTAAGAAACACACCCAATATTATGGGATTCACAATAAAATCGTAAGAGTTGGCAACACTGTCTCTATTCAGACTGTGAGCTTTCAGGGCAGGGACTGTCTCTGACTTTGCATCTGGGCAGCACCCGGCACAACAGGGCTATGATCTCGGTTACTCTACGTCTGTGCAGCGCCTGGCGCAACAGGGCCATGATCTTGGTTACTCTGCGTCTGTGCAGCGCCTGGTACCAATGGGGACCGATCTCAGCTGTGACCTCCAGGCGTTACCATAATATTACCCTTAATAATCTGCATACATTAAAGCCCCATGGCCCACAGCCCTGGGGACAGCATTTCCAGCACATGCTCCTTGTGTCTGCCTCAACAGCAGGCCAGCCCTGGCTACCAGCCCTGTCTTGCTTTGGCCGACTGCAGCCGTGTAGCTCACGCTATTTCTAAGCAGCGGGGTGGGTCAGCGGCGCCATGGTAAACTGTAGCCCAGGGAGCAGGGATCACTTGCTCATGTGGAGGCGTGTTCGAATCTGCCGGCCGCCTGGCTTGCATCTCTAACGGCCAGTTCAGAGATCTCCATCTCCCACCCGTCCTGAGGGCTGGTTACGTGTCCATCCAGGCACCCAGAGTCCAACTTTGGCACAACCGAGCCCTGTCGTCGGCAGCCCCAGCAAAGGGGCAGATCTCCCCTCTTGCTCCTAGGCAGGGCAGGGCTTGGACACACCGGCTGGCGTGGGGGGGGAGAGGGGGAATCTCGTAGATTTCAGCGCCAGCCGGGCACCGTTCTGATCACAGATTCCGGTCTGACATCCTGTGGAGGATCTCTCCTCCTGGGTCCCGCATCTTGCCCTCGTGGTCACAACAATGCAACCGCTCAGCAACGCCTCTGCATGAAATTCACCCCTGAGCAGAGAGCTAGCAGGAGGCTCGGGCAGCACTGGTGAATTTCACCCACTATCCACGGCGAGCTCAGAAGCTGGCGCTGCAGAGTTTGCAGTGAGGGCCAGCAATTCCCCCTCCCCCCGCCCCATCCCCGCCCTCGGCGGCCCCAGCTACCCTTTGCCCAATATCTGCCCGAGGGGACAGAGGAAAATGATTGCTCAGGGTGAAGGGAGAGACAGTGACATATTGCTCTGTCTAGACACTACCAAGCAGTGCCTGCCAACGAAGAGCCCGTGTCCAAATCCCCATTAAAGCGTCAGATGTTTCCACCACGTCTCCTCCCCCATCTCTGCCGATCGCAAAGCATCTTTCACATACACACACACGCTCGTGTCCAGCTGGGGGGGCGGTAGGGCAGAGAAAGAGAGGCCCTAGCTCAAAGATTCCAATCCAAGTCAAGGCTGGGAAGTTGGTCATCGCCTGAGGGCTGCTGGGGTGGCTGTTGCATGAGATGAGTTTGCCGAGTCTCAGCCCAGTTCTGAAGGGGGTAAGAGGCACCTTTGTAAATGACTCCAGCTAGAGCCATGTAAGGCTCTGTGGGACTAGAACCTGGGTCACAGACTCTGGGGATAGCCGACATCGCCACCAGGAGACCATGCAGAGCTCCATCCAAGGAGCACTGTGGGGACTAGGCACCGCAGGAAGTACCGCCCAAAGGGTCCAGAGTGACAGCAGCCTGCAGCCTTCTGATTGGCCCGTGCTAACTATTTAACCCGAAGGGTGCCCCAGCAAGTTGTCTGGGCAGCCACACGGATTTCTGGCTGGCTGTGACTTCACACCTCACCTCGCTTTCTGATCTCCGATCCCAGGCTGATTCTGGCCTATTGATCCTGACCGGCAGTAGCACTTGCTCTGATCCCAGCTCGCTGATTACCGCCTCCTGGCCGTCCTTGACATGTGGACATGTTCAACCGTGACCACTAGAGGCCAGAGCGCCTACACCCCAGGCCCTAATGAGCTGGCCAAAAACCAGCATTTCCAAAAATTGATTTCATCCTGAAATCAAAAATCTCTGTTTTTTCATTAAATAAAATATTGTTGAGTATC
>NW_020665026.1:565277-565394 GCF_002925995.2 Terrapene triunguis
AACGCACACCCAAACACATACACACACACAGCTGCACATATAAACACCTGCACACACTTATGTCCCTTCACACACACATGCTCACACACACATCCTCTCCCCCCCCCCCCCCCCCCC
>NW_020665026.1:565494-573384 GCF_002925995.2 Terrapene triunguis
CACCCCCCCCCCCCCCCCCCCCCCCCCCCCCCCCACACACACACACATGCTGCTTGAGGAGCAAAACGACCCAATTTCACCTGCTTTAACAGCTCCATTGACTGCGCCTGCCCGGAGCAATTAACAACCTAAATCAATTAATGAAAATCCTCCCGGACTGTGCCTGGCCTAGTTCCCTCGCTCGGTGCTTCCCGTCGCTGCCTGCGCCCCGTACACAGAGTCCTGGCCACGTCCTTCCCCGACACGACCAGATCCGGCCTCTCTTTGAGCCCCTCAAACAGCTGCGGAATGCCCCTGCCAGCGGCGGATTCCCCAGCAGTGCGGAATGGCCCATCTGTGACATGACGGGGGCACAGGGCTACCGATGTCCGTGCCAGGGCCCAACTCACTCCCTGGCTGGTCATAGAATCATAGAATCATAGAATATCAGGGTTGGAAGGGACCTCAGGAGGTCATCTAGTCCAACCCCCTGCTCAAAGCAGGACCAATCCCAACTAAATCATCCCAGCCAGGGCTTTGTCAAGCCGGGCCTTAAAAACCTCTAAGGAAGGAGATTCCACCACCTCCCTAGGTAACCCATTCCAGTGCTTCACCACCCTCCTAGTGAAAAAGTTTTTCCTAATATCCAACCTAAACCTCCCCCACTGCAACTTGAGACCATTAGTCCTTGTTCTGTCATCTGGTGCCACTGAGAACAGTCTAGATCCATCCTCTTTGGAACCCCCTTTCAGATAGTTGAAAGCAGCTATCAAATCCCCCCTCATTCTTCTCTTCTGCAGACTAAATAATCCCAGTTCCCTCAGCCTCTCCTCATAAGTCATGTGCTCCAGCCCCCTAATCATTTTTGTTGCCCTCCGCTGGACTCTTTCCAAGTTTTCCACATCCTTCTTGTAGTGTGGGGCCCAAAACTGGACACAGTACTCCAGGTGAGGCCTCACCAATGTCGAATAGAGGGGAATGATCACGTCCCTCGATCTGCTGGCAATGCCCCTACTTATACAGCCCAATATGCCGTTAGCCTTCTTGGCAACAAGGGCACACTGTTGACTCAAATCCAGCTTCTCGTCCACTGTAACCCCTAGGTCCTTTTCTGCAGAACTGCTGCCTAGCCATTCGGTCCCTAGTCTGTAACAGTGAACGGGATTCTTCCGTTCTAAGTGCAGAACTCTGCACTTGTCCTTGTCCTAGGACCAGTGTGGGCCATAATGCAACCTCTGACCTCCACGCCCCGGCAAGCCAACAATGGCACACCCAAGGATCCAGCCCGATGTCTGCAGGAAAAACAAGGGCCCTTCCCTGTGGGAACGACGGGGCTGGAGATGATCCGTCCTCCACTCTCAGTCCCATCCAGGCTTTTCCCTTGGCTCGGACAGTGAATGGAGACTGGTCGGTTTCACACTTGGTTCTGGTCAGTTTCATCTCTAGCAGCTCCAGCTGGGGACCTTTGCTTCTTCCTCAGCGCTTTCCCACCTGTTCCCTCTGTCCCCAGTTCTCCACCAGGCTGCTCCCTCGTGCCCCTCTGTTTTCCCAAGCAGCTTTCACGGCTGCTCCTTGGCTAGTGTCAGAGCCCAGCTGCCGTGCACCCTGCTAGACAGCTCCCTCTGCCTCTGAGATGGTCACTGGACTCCATCACGTACCTGTCTAGCTTCTGCTCTCCCCCTGCCAGGCTGCAAATGGGCTGGAGAGGGTCTGGTGCTCGTTAAGGCTCTCTCAGGATCTGGCAGGTTCAGGGGTGATAATGTCCTTTCTTCTTCTTCCTCACCGTGAGAGTGTGGGATCAAACCTGGGATATCAGGACGACCAGAGTATCCAGCCCAGGGATTCCTCGCTCTGTAGAGGTGAGAGCAGCAGGCGCTCTCCAAAGAGGGTGCAGCCTAACGCTTTTGGACCTGGGTCCTTGACTGCATCCCCATGTGCTGCTGTGGTCCACTGAAGTCAATGGAGCTTTAGGATGTGCTTGATATACCTAGAACAACCAGCAACTCGGCAAATGGGTTCTACCTGAATGTACCTAGAACATCCAGCAAGACGGTAGGTGGGTTTTACATGGACATAGAACATCCATCAGGATGGCAAGTAGGTTCTACCTGGATGTACCTAGAACATCGAGCAGTACAGCAAGGGGATTCTACCTAGACATACCTAGAACACCCAACAGTATAGCAGGTGGGTTCTACCTGGATGCACCTAGAACATCCAGCAGGTGCCTTCTACCTGGACAATATCCGGCAACACTCCGTTGCCATTTTCCCAATCCATCCATTCCACAAGAACACTTGAATATTCAATTCACCCCTGGAATAGGGTAGACGGCTCGTTGACTAGGAGAGGGCGAGCAGGTGCCATGCTCCAATCCAAGTCTCATTCCAGGCCTCCCATTAAAATCCCCTTTCCCTGATGTATTTTTCTGCCCCGGTTATATTTTTATTGCCTAATCCATTTCATGGGGAAGGCAGTCCGGCTGCTGATGGAATATTACCAAGCACCAGGCGAGAAAACACCAGCTAGAGCAAACGCATGAAAAATATGGCCATTCCAGAGACGGCTGAGGTTGCAAGAAATCAACTGAGTAGGAAAAATTGGCCCATTAGAAAGTCTATTATCATACGGCCGGCTGGAGCAACCCAAATAATATTTTGCAAACAATTCTGCAAAGACACCGAGGTGTCAGGGAAACGAAGTGGCTTTTCCCACAGCAGGTTGGCCCCCAGGGACCAAGGAGACTGTATAGGTCAGGGGGTGGGGAGAGGATCCTTTCCCCTGCAAATCCTACAGATCCTTTTCCCTGCAAATCAGCCTGTGCTGGGTCAGGACGCAGAGCAGGCTCTAATTAGCCAGAGCAGGGGTGTTAACTGCAGCGTCTTGGAATACGATTCTGATTCGTAGGGCTCGCCAGCCTGGATCAGCCCGGAGGCCCATCCAGCCCAGTATCCCGGCTCTGACAGTTTCCTGCACCTCAGAGGAAGGGGTAAGAACCCCCCAGAGGCAGACGCGAGATAATCTGCCCCCTACAAGAGCTCTCATCCTGAGCCCGAATCGGCTGAGATCAGCTTCAGCCCTGAAGCCTGAGGTTTAATAGCCCTTCCAGAATTTGCATATTGATTAATTCATAATCGTTTGTAGGACAGTAGCACCTAGAGGCCCCAGCCAAGATCAGGGCCCCATCACTGCATGGACACAGAGCGAGAGCCAGGCCCTACTCTGGAGAGCTCACCATCTGAACAAACAAGACAGGCAAAGAGTGAGGAGGGAAACTGAGGCACGGAGAGGGGAAGGGACATACCCAGATTCGGTGGCAGAGCCGGCGATAGAACCCAGGAGTCCTGAGGGAGTCTGCATAAGTGGCCAGAGTTTCAAGTGCTCAGCACCCAGCTGCTGCCACTGGGACGCTTATGGGTTGAAATGATCACCTGCCTGAATTGGAGCGGAGCCCTTTGGCAAATTGCCCCTTAGCCACTCAGTTCCAGGGGCTTGTACAGCACCTGGCATATTGGGGTCCTGGTCTGTGACTGGGGAACCTAGGTGCTACCGTAATACACCTAATAAATAAAGTACAGCACCTGGCACAATCGGGGTCCTAGTTCATGGCTGGGGCTCCTAGGTGCTACCATAAGACATCTAATAAATGTACAGCACCTGACTGTTAATATGTTATTATGATGATTAATAAACTCCCCCTGCAGGAGGGATACAGGATTCTCCTTCACTTCCTATGCAAAATGGCTGTGCAGTGTCTTCAATAAAACAGCTGCCCTGTGCTGCCCCAGAGGTGGCTGCATTTCAGTGGTGGGATAAATGCAGTCTGTAAAGCGCTTTGGGATGACCTGTGCTGTTGCGTCATCAACTGGCAGCGAAGGACAGGGGCGGGGGGTGCTTAATCAATGACTACTGCCCTCTACAGGATGGGATCAGAACAGCTTAACTCCGTGTCAGAGGCTCTATAGTGCTACTGGTTAGTAGGGATTCTCCTTTAGCTCAGGTGCTGGAGTTAGAGTATTTGGAGCAGGGCAATGTGAGTTCTAGCCACGCTGCTACTAATACCCAAGAGACCATGATCAGTAGCCTAATGACAAGCAAGTAGCTCCAGCTGGCCACCGATCTGTGAGAGGTGCATGAAAGTCAGCCAGAGGTGACCCTGCAGCTCTCCAGGTTGGCTTGTAACCCAGCACACTGGTTCCCTGAGTCGTGCAGGAACCTGGCCCGAGCTCCAGGGAGCCCAGGAGCCCAGCAAGTCCTGCACAGGGCAGGCAATTCCCAGTGGTCTCTGGGTGAGTCAGTCTCACGGCCCTGCCTGAGGATTCTCCAGCTGGAGGGGAAATGGGGTTTCCTGGGGCCCTGCTCTGAGCAGTTTCTGGCCCCAGAGAGGGCAAAGGGGAAACAGCTGGGGGGGTTTCAGTGGGATCCAAAAGCGCCAAGACCACAGCCGGGGCTTTTATGATTATGAGAAAATCCCTTGCAGCGCGAGGTATTAATAGAAGCCAGGAGGCCTCTTGGGGCTAATCTAAGAAGGGGCTGCCCCCCGCTCCAACCCACGCCTGGCAACTATTCCAAGCCAGCCAGCCCTGCAGCTTTCACTCTGAACGTCCCCCCTTCCGCCCACAGAGGATCCCGGCAGCGAAGCCCGAGACAGAGTTATTAAAAAGGAAGGTAATTTCCTCCGAGCGATCGCACAGGCTGGCTGAATCCAAGAGCCCTAGAAGGTGGGAGGAGAGCTGGGGAGCTGAGCAGGGAGATTGAGAGAGAGAGAGAGAGAGAGAGAGAACTACAGAGAAATTGAGGGAGAGGATTTGAGCTCCCTGGAGAATTGACCTCAACTCCCCAGGTCTCTTCCCTCCTCCTTCACTCTATCTGCAGATCTTACCCGTTATAATTAGAGCCAGGCGACAGGGGCACCCAGCCATCCGGGTGGGTCACATCTGAGTGCCATGCTGCCCGCAGATGAGCAGTGAGCTGCCAACAGCTGAGGTCCCTCCTGAGAGCTTGGGAACACTTCACACAAGCAGGGGCATCAGACACAGGCCCTCGTCCTCCTCCCACTTCCCACAGTTACGTTCTGCCTCCCAGATGCTCCCCCACCACCCCCATGGTTTCAGGCTTCCTGGCCCAAACTAGATAGCGTTGCTGTGGGTGGCCAGACTACTACCTTAGTCCTCCCCAGAAGTGGTTGCATTTCGCTGGTAGGTGACGTGATCTCTCTATGTCCCATTACAAGGGGGATGGGAGGCAATTGATGCTTGCAAAGTGGTGTGAGATTCAAAGCTGATGAACGAGGGGGGGTATGTGGATAGACAGATGGGGGTGTATGGAGATAGATAGATAGATAGATAGATAGATATAGATTAGATGGGGAGTTTATGGGGGTAGGTTGGGCAAGATTTGCTGCAGAAGGGCACCAGTTAATTGTTATTTTGTCCCATGGGACATGGGCAGGTTCTGCAGGGCTGGCAGAGGGCAGCTGACTCCAGAGGCAACATGCCTTGCCGTTGCCCCACGGAGAAGAAGCCGGCTCCCCTGCCAATTGCAAACAGAAAGCCTCCCCAGCATCCTTGGCATTTGCATTCGCCCGAGTCAGCACTTTCCCTCCACGCACTGTGTGTATGTGATTTTTCTCAGCCTAAAAATACCGCTCTGTCCCCCAGTGCGGGCTCGGGCACGGCCACCGGGCTGCTAACGAGAACGCGGGCTGGCAAGGAGATGGAAATAGCGCTGTCCCCTGGGATCCCCCCCACCCCCGGTTATGGAAATCTCACGCCTCAGGGCATCAATGAATCAGCCTTGGGGGGAGGGAGGGCACCCCCATGCACAGCCCCTCGCAGGCCTGCTGCCCCCCCACCTCCCGTGCACCAGCACAGCTGCCTGGAGCCAGTGGAAATCACCTTGAATCCAGCGCAGCGAGGGCTATAAAGAGCTCGTCCCCCCCCCTTCCCAGCGTGACGCTGCATCGCTTTCTCCTGGGGCAGCATTTCCTGGACCGGCTCCTGCTCCCCACATCCCTCAGCCCCGATGATCAGAGGGGCGAGGCCTGGGGATTTGACTGCACCTAATGTGGGCTGGGCAACACGCCGGCCCCTGCCCAGGGTAAAGTGGGGCTTGTACATTACCACATCCCCCACCCACCCCGATGATCTGGATTGTGCACACCACGGAGCTGGGGGATTCGTGCAGGCCCAGGCCTGAGCAAAGAGCCAGGTTAGGGGGGGCACCCCAGAGCTGCTGCCTCCCCGAGCAGAAACACCCCCACGGATCAGCTGAATGAGAATTGGACCTTAAATCGCTGGCTCTGCTTTATCTCTGCACGTGCCCCCCCTCGCCCTGTTCTGCTGCCCCCCCATCCCCCGCTTGCCTTGGTCTGCTGCCCCCCCCCCCGCTCACCCTGCTCCGCTGCTCCCCCTCCCCCTCCTCACCCTTCTTTGCTGCCCCCCCATCTCCCGCTCACCCTGCTCTTCTGCCCCCCTCTCGCCCTGCTCTGCTGCCCCCCCTTGCCCTATTCCATTGCCCCCCTCCCCTCCTCGCCCTGTTCTGCTGCCTCCCTTGCCCTGCTCTGCTGCCCCCTTTCAGCTACACCCCCCCCACATCCCCACACACACCCATGCATTGTCCCCTCTCAGCTACGCACACACACACACACCTACACACACCCATACATTGCCACCGCTCGGCTACACACACGCACGCACACACACACACACACACTCAACCCCCATGCATTGCCACCGCTCGGCTACACACACACACGCACGCGCACACACACACACTCAACCCCCATGCATTGCCACTGCTTGGCTACACACACATACATACACACACACACCCCATGCATTGCCCCTGCTTGGCTTCACACACACACACACATCCTGTGCATGGCCCCCGCTGAGCTACACCCCCACACACAAACACACACAAGCTGGGCTGATGCACAAAATTAAACTGTCTCTAAACACCAGGCCTGATTCTGTTTTCTCCCTGCCCCCTCCTGCTGTCACTTACACTAGTGCAAAGCAAGCGTGCAATGCTGCCATACTGCTCGGCTGGTGCATTGCACACTCTTTGCACTCGTGTTTTCATCGACTCACGGTCCCACCGGGGGTTTGCTCTCGGGAGACGCTGCTTGTGCCCTTTCGAACTATTACAGAAGCTGTTGCCAAGGCAGGCGCCTCCTTTCGCTGCTGGCCCATCGCAGCTGCAGCGTTAAGCCCTGGCATTGATGGATGTTCCTAATTCATAGGATCTGGCAGGGACGGTCTAGGTGTATTTGGTCTTGCCTCAGTGCCGGGGGCTGGACGTGGTGACCTCCCAAGGGCCCTTCCAGCCTGACGTCTCTGTGATTCTACCTTCCTGCACAAATCACCCGCGACCGGGAACCTGAGAACTAGCCACTTCGCTCTCCCCTAGGGAAGGGCGGTTCGGGGGCCGGCTGTCCCACAGGCCCAGGGCGGAGAACGGAGAGGGTCTTCCCATGGAGATTGTCTAAAGAGGTTGGATTCTTTGGAAAACCCGGCCCTTCATTTCCCGCTGCCGGCCGCTGGGAAATCTGGCCTGTAATGGGGTCCCATTGTGGGTGCTGGGCATTTGGGGTCCTGGCCCTACACCCCTGGGGCAAAATTCTCCACTCAGCAGAGGGGCTGCGGCTGCTCCTGACAACTGGGCAGAGTCCCTCCCCCACCGGAGCAGGTTCCCATCTCGCTAGCTTCACCCCACTGACGTGGGCAGAGATCCGTACTGATTGCCCCAGCCTGCGGGAGAGGAGAGGCAGATCCAGGGCCCATGGGGGAAACCCTACAGCTAGGAACTGCCTGGGGGAAAGCGGAGTAAGCAGGACATCTCAAGGACGGAGTCTCCTGTGGATGCAGGGCCCATTCCTGGGGCATCTGAGCACATCTGTGGATTTCG
>NW_020665026.1:573394-576635 GCF_002925995.2 Terrapene triunguis
CGGCAGAGTCGGTCTCAGCCGCAGCCGGCCCCCGTCCTGTGCTTTAATGTCTCCCTGCGTGCGGCTTGGCTCTTCGATCCGCGGTGGAGAGACGATGCGATCACCGCTGACGGAGCCCCCATTCAAAGGCCTCCCGGGGCAGGGTTTAGCCCGCTCGGGGCAGCGGGTAGGGGGCAGCCATTAACCTTTCCCCCAGGCCTGGGGAAAGGGGAGTTGAGGGCGTGATCCCACCGCACACACCCGCCGTCTGAGCCAGCCACCTGCTCCCATCAGTGCCCCTGGGGACGGGGTGGGAATCCGGCAGGGAAAGGGGAGGGGGACACCTAGTGGTCACCTCATGTACTGGTGCCAGGAGAGCTGTGGTTGGAACTGGAAGCAGCCAGATGATTCCTTGGGGTTGGGTCAGTCTGGTGCCTGGGGTATAGGGATGGGCCCACGCCCGGCTACCTGCCCTGCCTCATTAACAGGGCACAGGGCATGGACTGATAGGATGGTCTAGAGCCAGTGTGGGGGGGCCCTGGGTGTCAGGACTCCTGGATTCTAGCCTCAGCTCGGGGAGGGGAGTGGGGGCTAGGGGTTAGAGCAGGGTGAGACGTGGAGCCTAGGCTCCCAGGTTCTGCGAGACTTCGGGGCACGTCCTTTCCCCTCCCTGTGCCTCGGTTTCCCACGCTGCCCAGGGGAGGACGATAACCCCGCCGAGGCTGGTGCCCGTGGCAGTGGCAGGGTTGCCTCAGTGATCGTTATGCCCCCCCTCACTGGCCAATCAGCAGAGGGGGCCGAGCCCACTCGACTGGCTCCTGAGACCCAAGAGTCCCCTCCATCCCCCTGCTTCATCCCTCTCCCCCCTTTGCATTAAAGTAACAGAGCAGCTCCACCAGGAGTCCTCAGCCTGTGAGCAGGTTAACAGACCGGCCAGCGAGAGGGTCGGCCGCCCGCCCCTTCCTGGAGCCTTTGCCCCCCTGCACGTGGGGGGCTGATCTGCAGGGAGTGCTGAGGGATGGGATGGGGAGCCCACCCCCATCCCTGGCTGAACAGCTGGGACCAGTTCAGCTAACAGACAATCCCGCTTTGGGCCAGCTGGGAGCCAATTCCCCTGCAGGAGGCTGGGAGTCACCTCCCCTGGCTGGGCCCATCTCTGCCCCTAGCCGAGCCCCCTGCCTGGGTCGGTAGGAGCCAGAAGATCTTCCCCGACTGGTGTGAGCCGTGCAGAGCCACCCGCCCTCTACCTGCCTGGACCATGCCCTTTGCCCGACCCCCAGTGGGCGTCCACTCCCCACACACACACACCCCAGACTCGAGCTGCACCCAACCCAGCCACGCTGCCCACAGCGATTGTGAAGCCCGGCTCCCGCCAGCCCCCCTTTCTGGGGAACCCCCCTTCTCCCTGCTGCTCAGTCCCACCACCACTCCTGGGAGGAAGAGCGGGCACCACCTCAGTCCACTCCTCCGCCATGAGGCCTGTGAGGCCAGATCCGCCCCAGGGTCAGCTCTCTGCAGCAGGACAGGGTCTCCCAAGAGACCCCCTGGCCCATTGCTGGGGGAGTGGGAGAGGGGAGGACCTACCCTGAGAGAGGACTGGGACCCGAAACAAAGCCCCATGGGATATTGGGACATGGCGTCCTGACACGGGGTCGCCACATAACACAGCCCCAGCCCGTGGCAACACGCCCTCAGGCCCTGACGCAGCAGCGGGGAGCCCACAACAGCCACCCCCCCCACTCCCCAAGCCCTCACCCACCGGGAGACACTTCCCACCCTACGTCCCCAGTGGAGCTGGCGGGAGCTGCAGCCAGGGCTTTGCCCATCCCTGATCAGAGCCAAAGTTTGGGTCAAAGGCAGTCCAGAGCAGGCCCCCCTCCCCCCATCGCGGTGACTGTGTCTGATCTTCCATCTCAGCTCTGGCCCGAAAGCTGCCGCTCCCAGCTGTGCCGTATTTGGGAGCTTTGGGCTCAGCGGCCTGTCTCCGGTCCCCCCGCTTCTGCCACCAGCTGGGCCAGCAGAGACGCAGTCACCCGCAGATCAGGGGAGGGCTCCGTCAATGACGGGAAACCCAGCGCCATGGGGCCTTTGACGTTCGGGGGGGTTAGAAGCACGTGCCCCTCTCCCCGCTGGCTACTGTTATGGTTTCAGTTGGGCGAATGCCATGGGTTAGGGGGGTTGGGCAGGTGCGGCTGGCCAGAGAGCAGCGCTGCAGCGGGCAGTCTCTCCGTCCCAAATGCAGGGGGCTCAGGCAGGGTTCCCCCTAATTTTTTGTGTCCATGTGCGGAATTAATTTTGTTAAGTGCACCAATATGGAGGTGATGTGTGACAAAATTCACATGGTGGGGGTGGGCCAAGGGGTTCGGAGTGCGGGAGGGGGCTCAGGGCTGGGGCAGAGGGTTGGGGGTGCGGCCTCTGGGGCGGGGCTAGGGATGAGGGGTTCGGGAGGGGGATCAGGGCTGGGGCAGAGGGTTGGGTGCAGGGGGGTGAGGGCTCTGGCTGGGGGTGCAAGCTCTGGGGTGAGGCCAGGGATGAGGGGTTTGGGAGGGGGCTCAGGGCTGGGGCAGAGGGTTGGGTGCAGGGGGGTGAGGGCTCCGGCTAGGGATGAAGGCTCTGGGTGGGGCTGGGGATGAGGGGTTTGGGGTGGTGGGAGGGGGCTCAGGGCTGGGGCAGAGGGTTAGGGTGGCCTGGACACCAACGTTCTCTCTTTCTCCACTAGGTGGCAGCAGCGAGCCACACACACACACACACACACACACACACACACACACACACACACACACACACACACACACACACACACACACACACACACACTGCCCCCTAGAGCTTGGGGGCAGAGTGGCTGGGGAGTACAGATTAGATTGGGGGTCGGCAACCTTTCAGAAGTGGTGTGCTGAGTCTTCATGTATTCACTCTAATTTACGGTTTTGCGTGCCAGTAATACATTTTAACATTTTTAGAAGGTCTCTTTCCATAAGTCTATAATATATAACTAAACTATTGTTGTATGTAAAGTAAATAAGGTTTTTAAAATGTTTAAGAAGCTTCATTTAAAATTAAATTAAAATGCAGAGCCCCCCAGAGTGGTGGCCAGGACCCGGGCACTGTGAGTGCCACTGAAAATCAGCTCGCGTGCCACCTTCGGCATGCGTGCCATAGGTTGCCTACCCCTGGATTAGATAGATAGATAGATAGATAATGGGTGTGTATGGAGATAGATAGATAGATAGATAGATAGATAGATAGATAGATGGGGTGT
>NW_020665026.1:576645-579192 GCF_002925995.2 Terrapene triunguis
AGATAGATGGGGTGTGTGGGGATAGATAGATAGATAGATAGATAGATTCTGCCCTTAGTCACATCCCTGCAACCCCACTGTATTCTGACAGATGACTTTGGCTCCCAGATCATGTTGTCACTTACGCAGCCAGGTGTGCGGCCATCCACCTGTTCATTGACCATGGCGGGCGTGTTGCAGCTCTCCATGCGGGCAAGGCCAGGCCTGCTGCAGCGAGGTGGGAGACTGCACTCGATGTGCCAGTGGTCTGCCCCAGTAGAGGCAGGAGGCAGGGCTAGGTGGGCCGTTGCTCTGCGCGGGTCTCTTGCGACCTATGGCTGCATGGCTCTCGCGCTGTGACTGCAAAGCCAGCCCTGGTCGCTGCAGCTGCTGCTAGCTGAGCCCTTAGCCAGACGCCCAGCTACCGCCGGGGATGTGGGCATGTCTCATAGGGCTGCCCTGAGCTTGGGGCAGGGCAGGGATGGGTTATCAGCATTTGGCCTCCTGTAGCAGCCCATGGGGCCATGGCTAACCTGGTGCTATGCTGACACCTGCTGGCCACATGGAGCCACAGCAGCTCTCTGCACTGCTGACTGGAAGCCAGCGTACACCACAGCCGTCTGCAGGTGGGGTGTGCCGGACCAATACAACACTAGCCCAGAGAGACACTGCCCTGGGTGTCACAGAGCCCCAGTAAAACAGGAACAGTGAGCAAAGCAGGGAGTAGCATGGAGACAAACATGGGCATTTAGGGAGGGAGTGGTGTCTAATGGTTAGAGCAGGGCCCTGGGAACTAGGACTCCGGGGTTCTATTCCCAAATCCTGGGCGGGGAAGGGGAATCTAGGGGACTGGGAGGCAGGACTTCAGGGTTCCAGGCACAGTGGGGGATGGGGGGGCTGTCTGAGTCTCTCCTGGAACGCAGCTGAAAAGGAGAAGTCCCCTCTTGCGAAACACTTCCCCTGGGCGGATAACCAGAACAGACAGACATTGGCTAACCCGGACGGGTGGAAAGAGCAAGCGACGGCCTCTCTAACGCCTTGGCGGTTCCTGGTGAAGGCGACCATCAAGTAATGACAGGTTCCTACTGGACCAGTGGCTAAATGACCCTCGTTAGCTCTCCCACTGATTGGGCTACATGGGGCATATGGCACTGCGGATCTGGCCCATGTGTACGTCCTGCCTAGTCAGTTACCCAGAGCCCTGGGTAGGACTGTTCTCTACCATGCGTCTTCTAGAGCTTTGTCCAGCCTCAAGCAATGGACAATTCCCAGCCCTTCCCCCTGGGGGAGGCTGGTCCAGGCCCCCTCACTGCTCGGCGGAGCTGGGCAATCTCCTCCGAGAAGGGTTTGCTTCCCTTCAGCCTGCAGTAACACCAGCCTCTGCTGCAATCCTATGGCTGCCTGAAGTGATGCCTGCCTCTCGCACATGGGCTAGGGTTAGAGAGAATGTAAGAATGGCCAACACTGGGTCAGCCCAATGGCCCATCTAGCCTGGGATCCTGTCTGTGATGCTGGCCAAGTGCCAGATGCTTCACAGGGAATGAACAGAACAGAACATCCCCTGTCGTCCTGTCCAAGCTTCTGTCAGAGGCTTAGAGACACCCAGAGCATAGGGTTGCATCCCTGACCATCTTGGCTAATAGACCTATCCTCCATAAACTGATCTAATTCTTTTTTGAACCCGGTTATACTTTTGACCTTCACAACATCCCCTGGCAAGGAGTTCCCCAGGTTGACTGTGCCTTGTGTGAAGCAATACTTGCCTATGTTTGTTTTCAACCTGCTGCCTGTTAATTTCATTGGGTGACCCCTGGTTTGTTTATTATGTGAAGGGATAAATAACACATCCCTAGTCACTTTCTCCACACCACTCATGATGTTATAGACCTAGCTCACATCCCCCCATAGTCGTCTCTTTTCTAAACTGAACAATCCCATTCTTTTTAATCTCTCCTCATACAGAAGCTGTTCCATCTCCCTAATCATTTTTGTTGCCCTTCTCTGCAATTTTTCCAATTCTAATATATCTTTTCTGAGACAGGGTGACTAGAACTGCACACAGCATTCACTGTGTGGGCGTAGCATGGATTTATATAGTGGCATTATGATATTATCTGTCTTATTATCGATCCCTTTCCTAATGGTTCCTAACACTCAGTTAGCTTTTTGGACTGCCCCTGCACATTGAGCGGATGTTTTCAGAGAACTATCCACAATGAATCCAAGATCTCTTTTTTGAGTGGTGACAACTAATTTAGACCCCATCATTTTGTATGTAGAGTTGGGATTCTGTTTTCCAATGTGCATTACTTTGCATTTATCAATATGGAATTTCATCTGCCATTTTGTTGCCCAGTTTTGTGAGATCCCTTTGTAGTCAGCTATGGACGTTACTATCTCGAGTAATTTTATATCATCTGTACATTTTGCCTCCTCACATTTTACCCCTTTTTCCAGATCATTTATGAATATATTGAATAAGACTAGACCCAGTACAGATCCCTGGAGGACACCACTATTTACCTCTCTGCATTCGGAAAACTGACCATTTATTCCTACCCTTTGTTT
>NW_020665026.1:584192-597786 GCF_002925995.2 Terrapene triunguis
TGAGGGGGGATTTGATAGCAGCCTTCAACTACCTGAAGGGGGGTTCCAAAGAGGATGGAGCTCGGCTGTTCTCAGTGGTGGCAGATAACAGAACAAGGAGCAATGGTCTCAAGTTGCAGTGGGGGAGGTCTAGGTTGGATATTAGGAAACACTATTTCACTAGGAGGGTGGTGAAGCACTGGAATGCTTTACCTAGGGAGGTGGTGGAATCTCCTTCCTTGGAGGTTTTTAAGGCCCGGCTTGACAAAGCCCTGGCTGGGATGATTTAGTTGGGAATTGGTCCTGCTTTGAGCAGGGGGTTGGACTAGACGACCTCCTGAGGTCTCTTCCAACCCTAATCTTCTATGATTCTATGATGAGCCCACCTGGTGCACGAATGGAGACTCAAGGATTCCCCACAGGGCAAATGCAGAGACCTCCAAGCCATTGAAAGCATGGTGACCAAGCACCCTGTCTCTTAATTTCCAGGCGGTCTAGTAGCAGGGCCATTCGCATCTCCTGCAGCCCTTAGCTTAGAAATGTTGCGATTTACATGCGAAAGAAGAAGCCGTGACAGGCCCAAGGTCCTGTTAGGACGCATGTGCGTCTGACGAAGTGGGTATTCACCCATGAAAGCTTATGCTCCAATACGTCTGTTAGTCTATAAGGTGCCACAGGACTCTTTTTTCGCTGTGTATTTGGAGTGGTTGTGAAGGTAGGTGCATAGGCACACACGTGTAGTGTGTGTGTGCCTATACACACATGTGTAACATGTGCATAGGCCCACATGTGTACGCAGGTGTGGGCATATGCACATGTGTGTCAGTGTGTGGGGATGTGTGTGCATATGTACCCGTGAGGAGGTGAGTGTGTATTCACATGGGGGTGTGGATACGCACATGTGGGAGGGTGCATGCATATGGGGGGGTGCCTAGGCACACGTGTGGGGTGAGTGCGGATGCACAACCAGGTGCGTGCATATGCACATGGGAGGGCTGAGTGTGTACGTGCAAGGCCCGGTGTGAACATGTGAACTCCTTTGCCTGGCCTCCTTCCTGTCTCTCTCTCGCCCTTTGCCATCCGAGCGGGAGGCTGCTCCGGGCTGGGCTGCGAGTCCCATCCTGCAGGGGGCGTAAGTGAGGCTCCCTGGGCTTTGTCCGGCTCCCTGGCCCGGCGGGCTCGGTGCAGGGCAGCCGCAGGTTGTTTTTTCCTGCATACCCCTGACTTCCGCCCATCCCGGCGCAGGGAGGAAAAAATAACCAACCCCTGCCCGGCCTGCAGCCTGCACGACTGACCCCGAGCGACCCAGTGCTGGCCCACGTGCTAGACACCTGGCTGCAGACGGGGCTGCTGGAGGCTCAGCTCCCCTCTCGCCCTGCAGGGGGCGCTGTGTGCATGGTGGGGGCAGCTGGCCTTGCCTCTGCCCAGGCTCCACCTGCTCTCTGGGGAGCACCTGGGCCTGTCCCTCCGGCCCCTCCCATAGCGGGACATGGAGACCCAGAAACCCCAGGATGGGAGCTGGGCGGGGCAGCGGAGGGGTAGCTCAAGGTGCTCATCAGCCCCTGTCCTTGGTGCTGAAATAGCTGGCCAGTGACGCCCCATTGGCTACCGGGCTTGGGCTGTAGGCAACCAGTGCCACCAGCCATCACCTCCGACTTGGCCAGAGGGCTGGTATTAATGATGAACTGGATCAGTGCGGGGCGTGGGGGAAGACGCGTGGGGCCAGATTGGGGCAGATTCAGCCCATGCCCACCCCCCCGGGACAGGAAATTCATTCCTGCAGCAAACATGCACCACTGCCTGTCTCTAGCACGCTCAGGGTCACAAAGCTCCTCAGAGAGTTCAGGAGCAGCGGGAGGTTAACACCCCATTGTACAGAGGGGGAAACTGAGGCACAATGAACGGAGGTCACACTATGAATGAGTTGAGAATTGGACCAGGAGTCCTGACTCCCACTCGCCTGGCTCTACCATTAGCCCCGCTCCGTCTGAGCACTGGGAGGAGAACCCAGGAGTCCTGTTTCCATCCTCCCTCCTCTCCCCACCAGGCTCCTCTCTGCCACCAGAGCAGAGAATAAAACCCAGGAATGTTGACTACTAGCCCCCTACCAGGGCTAGGAATGGAACCCAGGAGTCCTGATTCTCTGCCCACTAAACCCCACTCCCCTTCCATGGCCAGGACTAGAACCCAGGCATCCTGACTTGCAGCCCTGTCTGATCTAACCACTAGACCCCACTCCCCTTCCAGAGCTGGGGATAGAACCCAGGAGTCTTGAGTCTTGACCCGCCTGCTCTAACCACTAGACCACAGTCCCCTCCCTGAGCCAGGACTAGAACCCAGGCGCCCTGAAGCCCAGGGCTGTGCCTTAATAACACAGGGCTGTGGCTCCCTGACACCTGTTGAGAGGTGGCAACCCCTGCCCCCTGGCAAGCAGCCCGGCCTTAGCGCTCCGGTGCTGGGCTGTCTGCAGATTCAGGCAGGCATCGCTTGGAGTTTTCAGGGTTAGCTCACAACCGTCAGGGGTAGGGACACAAGGGAGGGTGCTCGCGACCCTGTTTGGATGGCCATGGTGGGTCGTGACCCCCAGGCGGAGAGGGTCGGGTGGGAGACGGCAACAGACAGCACGGCCTCCCCAGGGATTGCCCCAGCTGCAGCCGAATCCCCCGGCTCAGGTCGCACAGCAGCTCGAGATGCCATCAGGAGACAGGAAGCTGGCAGGAAACCGCCCCGTTGCCTGGGGAACCATTCATCCTTTACTCAGGCAAGGCTTTGTTTTCTTAATGAATGAGAAGATGCTGGGGGAGGAGGAGCCTTGGGGGGGCAGGAGGGTTTAGCGCCCATAGTATGGCCGGATCTCACTGCCCAACTGAAACCTGGTGCAGTCTCCAACCTGGTGGGACATCCCCTCTGCCCCCCAACCCATGTTCCTCTCAGTAGGGCAGGTTCTGCCCCGGCACAGCTCTGGGGGCTTCAGGATCTCACTTAAGTTGGAGACACCCCATTAGGCCCCATCAAATGTATCTATTATTATCTGTAGGACAGTAGCATCTCGAGACACCAATCAAGATGAGGACCCCCATTGAGCCAGCCCCGGCACAGATCAGGACCCCGTTGTGCCAGGCGCTGCACAGACCCCAACCGAGATCAGGGCCCATTTTCTGGGCGCTGCTGAGACTCAGAGTGAGAGCCAGTTCCTGGCCAGAAAAGCTCCCACTCTAGGCAGACACAGAGAAAGGCAGAATTATTATTATCCCCATTTTACAGATGGGGAAACCGAGGCCCTGGGGTTCAAGGCTGGGAGAGCAGAGCTGCCAAGCCTCATGGAATGTCAATGGGATCTGGGGGCATCTAGCTCGGCCAGGCTCCTTCGCAGACCCCAGTGCCGAGGTGCTGCCCCGGGGAGCTGGCAGGCGGAGCAGCCCCAGAACCACACCTAACCCGGGAGGAACTGCAAGAGGAAGAGCGGGGCTGACCTCTCACAGTGCGAGCGCTCTGAAGAGGAAGTAGGGGAGGCGGAGGGCAGATGGCAGATAAAGGAAGAGGCTTCAAATGCACACGCTAGGCAGAAAGTGTTGCTTTGGGGTTTTTTTCTGCTGACTTGCAGATCAAGGGCTGGGGCTCAAGATAGTGCTGTTCTACCCCACTTGTCCTCGGGCCTCCCCAGGTGCCTACGTGGGACAGGACTGGGTCCCTGCTGCTCTGAATCCTGCTCCCTGCAAAGGAATAATCACACCCCCTTAGCATCCATGGATCCCAAAGCACTTTCCAAGGCAGGGCAGGCTCATTAGCCCTGTTTTACTGATGAGGAAACTGAGGCATGGGGAGGCAAAGTGACCCGCTTCAGCCACCCAGTGGCAGAGCCAGGAATAGAAATCAGGGTCTCTGCAATCCCAGCCCAGTGCTCGAGCCACTAGGCCACGCTGCTTACCCCTAAGCGCAATTGTTTCCCCAGCAGCACTTTTATTTTCATGGGGAAGTCAATTGGGTGTGGGGGGGATAAATGAGTTTGTACATTGCAGTTATTATGGAAGGGGCCCGAGGTGCTAGGTGCTGCACATACGCACAAAGGCAAGAGAGCCCTTGCCCCAAAGAGCTCCCAGGGTGAACTGACCAGAACCCCAGCCCAGCGCTCTACCCACTCGCCCAGCCTCTGCATTTCAGCCAGCGGAATGTATTTCAGCCCCGCTCTGATTAGAGCCCCCCGAGATCAATAGTTGGGCTTTGGAGCCCTGGAGTCGAAGGGCCAGACAGGACCACTGTGATTATCCTGGCTGGCACGGGCCAGAGAACTGCCTCCTGCTGGAGCTAGAACAGAGCTCTACAAACCGCCCGTGATGGAGCTCAACCCTGTAGCCAGGATTCGCACCAGTGTCCCGTCCTCCCCGAGTCCCATAGCCCATCCAGCCTCTCTCGGCCTTGCTCCCCCAGCCCCGGCCTGACTGGGGCTGCCCCCTGTCCTGGTTTTCCCACAATCGTCCCTTTCTGGAGGTAGCTGTCCTGAGAAATCTGTCTGGGTGCTCAGTGCACCTGTCTGGGAATGAGCGACACTGGGAATGAGCGACAGGGGATGGATCACTTGATGATTCCCTGTTCTGTTCATTCCCTCTGGGGCACCTGGCATTGGCCACTGTCGGAAGACAGGATACTGGGCTAGATGGACCTTTGGTCTGACCCAGTCTGGCCGTTCTTATGGTCTTATGTTCTTATGTGCACACAGGCAGCTGGCCGGTGTCAGGGTCGGCGCAACCCATTAGGCGACCTAGGCGGTTGCCTAGGGTGCTACAATTTGGGGGGGGGGGCGACCGCGGTGGTATTTCGGCAGCGGGACCTTCTGCTGCCTCTGTGGGGGGCGGCATTTCGGGGCGGGACCTTCCGTCGCCTAGGGCGGCAGAAAAGCTGGCGGCGCTCCTGGCCGGTGTTATGGGAGCAGGCTCATCCTGGAGGTCCTGTTTTTCTGGGCCTCGGAGGCAGCAGCCATAGGCCTGGGGCCTGCTCGCACTTTTCCAGACACGTCCATTACTGGGCCTCGGCAGCAGGTCGCGATCGGGGCTGGCGGGACTCCGCGGCCGCTCCCCGTGCCGGAGGGCCCGATTGCCTGGTCACTGCTCCGGCCCCTTCTCATTACCCCCTGGATTACTCCGCGGGATGGCCATTTGGCTTGACGGCGCTCAGTCTTCCGGGCACCGGAGCTCACTGCCCTGGCCTGCCGCCCACAATGTTTGCAGAGGGCCGCGGCCACATGGATCCCAGACAGCCGGCCGCAGCATGTGTCTGTACTCCCTTCTCTCTCCGGAATAGCCAGGCCAGCGAGAGGCAACCAGCTGGGAAGCAGCACCTCTGATTCAGGGCATGCAAGCTGAGGCCAGGCAGAAATCTGCCCCACGCGCTTAGGGGAGAAGGGGGCTGCCCTCCACAGCAGCATGTACTGTCACGGGCCAGACAAGAAGTTAGATCTGACATGGCAGGAAACAGGATTCCAGGTTGTGTGGCTGGCTGATCTGGGGGGCAGGGCAGACAGGGGACTGGGCTGGGTTTGGAGCAATGGTGTGACCGGGCGTGGCAGGAGGGGCAGAAAGCAGCATGGGGTCAGGTGTGTCGGCTCAGGGCTCTGCCAGGCTCCATGTGGCCAGCGTCCCCTCCAGCCTGATGCTTTGAGAGCCTTCGCTGCCACAACCTCCCGCTGCCGGTGGAAGAGCCCACCCCGGGGTAGGCCCATTGTGCTCCGTTTACAGACTCAATGCTGGGATTTCTGAACAGCCGGGGCCCCGCACCTGCAAACCCAGGGGGGTTTTCTCTGACTCCGACCCCACCCTGGGAGTCCGACCCCTACACAAGGTACCACCGGTATCAGCCACGCTGCCTCGGCTCTGATGGGCTAGCAACAGCTCTTCAAAGCCCAGTGCTGCTCGGCAAAGGCAGGGAGCTTGTCTTGTGGTTAGAACAGGTGGGCTGGGAGCCAGGATTCCTGGGTTCTATTCCCAGCTGTGGGAGGGGAATGGGGTCTAGTGATTAGAACAGGGAGGGCGTGGAGCCAGGACTCCTGGGTTCTATCCCTGGCTCTGGGAGGGGAGTGGGGTCTAGTGGTTAGAGCAGCAGGGGGCTGGGAGTGAGGACTCCAGCCTTCTAGACCCAATTCTTGGAGGGAGCATAGGGCCTGGTCCTTCGGAAGAGGGAATGGAATTCATGCCTCTGCCACTGACTTGCTATATGGCCTTGCACAATGACTTTCCCCGCTGTGTGCCTCAGTTTCCCAATCTATATAGCGAGACTAACAAGATTAAAGCCGGGCCAGTGGGTAAGACACTGGACTGGGAGTCAGAACACCCAGGTTGTGTTCCCAGCTCCGTGACTCATCGTACGGCCTAAGGCAAGTCACTTTCCCTTCTCTGTGCCTCAGTTTCCCCCTCTGCTGAAGGGAGATTAAAAGCACCACCCTGGTGGGAAGGGGCTGATCCTTGCAGCCCTGTTGTGATCATTAGGCAGACGGGTAAAGGCTCCTTGTCTTGGCGAGATCAGGCTGAACCAAGGCCAAAGCGCCTCAAGATAAAGATCTCAGGAAGTTGAGAGAGGAAACAAAAATCTCCCCCGTATCTGACCGGCTCTGCCTGCCAGCCGGCTGTTATTTGTGTCTGCAGGGAGCAGTTCAAGCCCCGAAATAAGTCAGCTCCGTCAGCTGACGAGGGCGGGCCCCAGCGACGGTTCCTCAAGGAAGTTTCACTAAGGTTATCTCGTCAGTGTGCTGCCGATTCGGGTTTTTTGCTCTCCTCCATGCCAAAGCCTGCTCCGGCGGAGCCTGTATGAGCAGGGGGAGCCGGCGGGTGACAGCCGGGGACGCGGTGAGTGGCTTCTGCGCTGGCGAGGGGGCGGGTTGGCGGGCGCGTGGGGCATCCCGTCCCGTCGGGAACGAGGTGCGTCAGGAACGAAGGAGGGCTGTTTGCGGGGGATGGAGGGGTGTCGTTTTCAGTTCAGTTTCCACCGTAACGAGTTGCGACAGGCAGCGGCTCTGAGTCACCGAGGATGGAATGGGGGACGGTTGGAGATCAGGCTGGGACACGGGGCTGGAGCCTGGCACAGGTTAGTGCTGCAACAGGGCCAGGCGTCTCGCTCGCTTCCTTCCTCGCCCTGATCCTCCTGCCCTGCCTCCTCTCCAAATGCACCTCGGAGCGCCAGAGATGGAGGGAAGGATGGGGAGGATGCTGGCTAGGGGAGGTCTGTGCCGTACTAAGGGTGGTACAGGGAGGGGGGCAGGGAATCAGGACTCCTGGGTTCTATCTAGCCCTGGGAAAGGATGGAGTCCAGTGGGTTAGAGCCAGGGGGCTGGGAATCAGGACTCCTGGGTTCTGGTCTCACTTCTGGGTGGGGAATGGGGCCTAGTGGTTAGAGCAGTGGGGTTGGGAGTCAGGACTCCTGGCTTCTCGTCCTGGCTTGGGTGAGGAGTGGGGCCCAGTGGGTTAGAGCAGGGGGGGGCTGGGAGTCAGGAGTCCTGGGTGGGAAGCACCCAGCTGGGAAAGGTTTAACCATTTCCAGGCCAGGCTGCATGGCCCACAGGGGAAGCTGGGTTTGAGACCAGAAGCGGGGGCGGGGGGAGGCCAGGAGGCTTCTGAGCAGACACGTGGGTCTCACTCCACAGGCAGCTCTGCCTTTCTCTCAGCGAAGCAGGGCCTGTCCCAGGGGAGCCAAGGCTCTGCCTGCTGCCCTAGAGCTGCAGTGCTGGGAGAATGGAGGCTGCCCGCCCCGGACACCCCAGCTCCCCTGAGTGCGAAGGACGCTAGTTCCCCAGGCGATGGATGTGTGTCCCCGGTGGACAGCTGTGAATGTGCCTAAGGCAGGAGCAGCTGAGGCGGGGGGAAGGGAGATCTCAGCAGACCCACTGGCCCAGGCTAAATGCATCACAGCACCCCCTTCCCCTGCATCACAAGGTGCACTGGAGACCCACAGCCCCCAAGCCAGGGCACAGGGAGCAGTGAAAGGCTAGTGGGGCTGCGGAGGGTCAGGGCTTTGCTGGCCCACAGGGGGCAGTAAACCCCAATCGTGGCGGGGCTTCGGGCCTGCCGAGAAGCCGCTTTGCTTGGCCGAGGCAGGGCCCAGCAATGGTGCGGGTAGCTGATGTCGGTGGCAGCATTAATGCCGCCTAGCACCCCAGACGGGCGGCTGAGCGAGCCATCGGTGGGGGGGGGCGCGGGGGGCAGTTGCTGGCAGAGTAGAGAGAGGAGCCTGGCTGCATTGCTCTCCCCGTGGGCAGGGGAGGAGGGGTTAACAGGACATCGCCCTGGCTAAGATGATTGTAGCCCACCGGTCAGTGGAGTTACAGCCCCCCCGCCTAGCGCCTCAGCCTGAGCTGGTGCTTTGAGATCCCTGCTTCAATTCCCAGCATGTCAGCCAAGATGGTGGCTGTCCTGCTCCCCATCCCAGGGAGGCAGTGTTGCCTAGTGCTTAGAGCACTGGCCTGGGACCTGTGCTCTATTCCTGGCCCTGCTGCGGGGTGATCTTGGGGAAGGGACGTCCCGCCTCCATGCCTCAGTTTCCCCATCTGTGACACGGGGGTGACGATACTGACCTCTCTGGGGAAGTACTTTGAGAGCTACTGATGGCAAACGCTTGGTCTGATTATTACTGAGCTCTGGCACTCTGCCCCCGTGGGGTATCCCCGTGGGAAAGCCCGTTAGCTTTCTGATGGCCGAGCGCTGGGCCGGATGCTTGTCAGGGATATTAATAGGCAGGAAACTAAATTAAACCATCCTGAGAAGGCGATTTGGTCTCCTGGGCCGTATGCGGTGCCAGCAGCGGGGAGAGGTGTGTCTGGCCTTGCTGCTGGCTGGGCCTGTGCCAGGCATGCAGCTGAGTCATGCAGCTGACACTTCAGGGTTCTGAAAACCTAGCTGCCTCACAAGCCCTGGGATGATCATTGTCCCCATTTTATCCTGGGGGAAACTGAGGCATAGAGCGGGCATAACTTGAACAAAATGCTGCAGGCAAGTCATTGGTTGAGGCAGGACTAGAACCCAGGAGTCCTAGCTCATCACTAGGCCACACTCCCCTCCTGGAACCAGCAACAGAACCCAGGAGTCCTGGCTCCCAAGCCCCAGCCCTCATCGCTAACTACATTCCCTCCATGAGCTAGGAACAGAACTCAGGCGTCCTGGCTCCCAGTCCCCTACTCTCACCACTAGTCCTCGCTCCCCTCCCAGAACCAGCAATAGAACCCAGGAGTCCTGACTCGCCATCTCTAACCACTAGCTAACACTCTCTCCTCTATCTGGGAATAGAACCCAGGAGTCCGGGTTGGCACTGCCCCGCTGTGCCCACTTGACAGTGCTGCAGCTGTGGCACACCCAGACTCCAGTTTGCTCTGGGTTTGCTGGCGGTGGGGCCGGCACGCCAGTGACATTTCCCAGCTGTTCCCTTGCCTGAACTCTCCTGCCGCTGAGCATTTGCCTCCAGGCCGCCGAGGCTGCGGGCTACAATTCACCGCCTTGCGCCCAGGTTCAGGGCTGCGTGGCAGCAGGTCAGGCTGGCGGAGGCCCAGGCACACCCCATCAGGAGAGTCACTTCCTTGCAGACCCATCTGGCTTCGGTGGGAGCCCAGTGAAGAAGGTGCCGCTGTTCGCACGGGGACAGGGGCCACCGTTCCCAGCCCTACCTTGCGATGACACAGGCTGGGGCTAGTCCTGGCCGCCAGCCGCCAGACCCCAGTGTGGGTGACTAACCCGTGACTGACGGCTCTGCCCTGGGAGGAAGTCTCAGACCGAGGGGCAGCGGGAGGCTGTGACTCTCATCCCAGTTCCGGCACTGACTCACCGTGGGGCCTGGAGCAAGTCACTTCACCTGGAGGGCTCAGGGCGCAATGCAGGGATAATGGGGCTTTCTCCCCGGGGTTGGCAGCAGGCCGAGTTTGTGTTTGCAAAGGGCTCAGGAGGATTGTTGTGGCTTCCAGGTCTGCACTGGCACTTAGGACCTTTGCAAAGGCCCCGTGGGTCAGGATTATCGCCACTGTACAAATGGGGAAACTGAGGCCCAGTGATGTGCCAAAGGTCACAGGGCAAGTCAGAGCGAGGACTAAAACCCCGGAGTCCTGATGTCAAATCGCCCCCCTGCTCTACCTACCAGAAACACTCCCCTCCAGAACCCAGGAGTCCTGACTCCCAAGTCCCTTGCTGTAACCACTAGACACCACTGCCACCGTCCATGTGAAAAACCCCAAGCTGGGACAACCCGCTTACAGAGCCTGCCATTCATGGGCGCCATCCCCCAGTCCCTCCCCACCTTAGCTCAAGCCAGCTTGCAGGGCTAGCATTCCCCTCCGCCGGAACAAACGACTTCTCAAGGCCCCCTGGTCTGGCCGCCCCAGCTTCCTCCCAAGTGGCTGCATCCTTCCAGGAGCAGAAGGGGGTTCTGGAGGCTGGGGGAAGAGGATGCATCTGCTGAAGGCATCACCAGGCAGCAGGACTGAGCAGACTGCGCTGCCGGGCAGTTTCTGTGCTACGGGGCAGGAGTGTAACCAGGGCAAGCGGAAAGGCAGTGACCTGTGTGAGGTCACACAGCCCCTCCGTGGCAGAGCCGGGAACAGAACCCCGACGTCCTGACACCCCAGGTCCTATGCTGTGAGCAGTAGACGCCATTCCCCTCCTCAAACCAGGGATGGAACCCAGGAGTCCTGACCCCTAAGGCCCCCTTCGCTAACCACTAGACCCCACTCCCTTCCCAGAGCCAGGAATAGAACCCAGGAATCCTGACTCCCAGCCCCCCCGCTCTAACCGTTAGACCCCACTCCCTTCCCAGAGCTGGGACTAGAACCCAGGCGTCCTGCTCCAACCCATAGACCACACTCCCTCCACATAGCATGTCCTTCTCCAGGCTCTTTGGCCGAGAGCCGGGAGGCCCCCTTCCTTGCCTGGGCCGGAGTGGGAGATGGGCCGCAGGACTCCAGTAACAGACGGAATCAGGCAGCAGCCCGGCGCACGCAGCTAGTTGTCTCTAATGATCAGGTTCACCGGATCAGCCGCCGGCAGCTACACTGGTGAGCGACACGCGGCAAGGGTCTGCCCTTCCCCTGTGATTTGCCACGACGGCTGGCTGCACCGCTCCGCCTCATCGGCTCGGCAGGGCTGCCAGTCTCCCCGGATGAGATGCAGTCACTCAGCCAGTCTAATGAAAGCTACTGTTATCCAAACCCCGGGGCAGATGGTTGACTCGGCACACAGAGGATCCTGCTGCTGCCAAAGCACAGCCAAGCAGCTGTGGAGATCTCTGCACCTGCAGCCAGGGGCACAGAATTTCATCACATCCCCAGGGTGACCCTAGGCAGTGCTGCCTTCCTGAGTCTGCAAACAGGGCAGCCTGAATTGATAGCTGAGAGCGATAGCCCTTTAGCTCGGCAGGCTGTTGACTCTGAACCCTAATGATGCAGGTGCAAATGCTAAGGTTGTTTGCTTTTTTAGCCAGCAAAACTCCAGTTGCTTTCTGTGGGCTAAGCTTGGGGTTGCAGGAGGAGCTTGGGGCTAGTGGGGTGGAGCTGGCCTGAGCTCCCTCCATTCATGTAAATTACTTTGTTAACTCTGAACCATAATGATGAGAGGGTCAGTGTCACCATGGGTAACTATTTCACTGCTGAGCACCTTTTAAGGGAAGCATCCAGTTACCCTGGGGCTAGTGTGTGGAGTCTGAACTACCCCGTTTATGGCAATAGGTTTGTTAACTCTGAACCCCAATGATTATCATTTAAATGTCAATGTGGTTAATTATTTCACTGGTGGTCACATTTTTAGCCAAAATATCCAGTTGCCTTGCAACTGTGGTAAGAGTTTGGGGTTGGTCAGTGGAGTCTGAGCTACTTCCATTATCTCAGTGGCTTGCTAACTGCATCCTGATGATGGTGGTGTATAATAACTATTTCACCATTGATCATAGGATTGTGGGAGGAGCTTGGGGGTTGATGGGCAGAGCCTGAGTTGCATCTCAGCGCTATCTTCTCCTCAGTCTGATGACTGCGCTCGAATCTTTTGATCATTTTCAATTGGGTTAATAATATAAAATAAAACTAAGAAATACTAAATGAACCATGAGCCATTTGAACCTAAAGGCCCCCACACCCCACCCTGGCCAAGAGCCAGGGAAGGCCCCTGTTACCAGAATTCCCATTTCCTTGTCTCATCTGTGCTAAGATGTTCATCCTCCCCCTTTACACTCCCATGACATCGTCTTAATCGAACGGACAATGGGGAAGGTGGAACAGGGGTTGGACAAATCCGGCCTCTCTGGGAAGCACCAGACCCGGGCTCAGGAAGAGACACAGATGTTATGCTAAGAGGCAAGGAGAAAAACAGGAAGTAAAGCTGTGTGCACGTGAGCCAGAGAGAGAGAGAAACTTTCTTCTCTAACAGGCTCTAACCAAGGATCTCAAAGAGCGTCGCCAACATTAATTAAGCTTCCCAGCCCAACCAGAAAGCTGGCCTCGGTGTCGGTAGTGCACTCACTAGCACTCGAGAGAGTGCAATGCCTTGCTCTGCCCTTGGACCTATCACAGAATCGCTCTGTGCCTCGGTTTCCCCACTCGGCTAACACGGCTGTCTGGTCTATTTCAATTGCCAGCCGTTCAGGGCAGGGAGTGTCTCTCGCGCTGTGTCTATGCAGCACAATGGATGGTTGGGGCCTTCCCGGGCTGCTGTCTTAGAAATCTAGCGTCTCATTGCCCAGTTCCACGCAAGGTGGCCGGGCTCAGACATAGGGGAAGAGAAAGTGTTTGTTTCAAGCTCACTGTTGCAACTACTGTATCTTCTGCGGTAAGAGGCACTTCCTGGCAGCTTTGCAGTAAGGGAGGTGGGGCGGGCAGCCTCTGTCCGGCTGGCCCGGAAGCACGAGGGAAGGTATCGATCCAGCGTAGCCACTGGTGGCACAAATGGAGACGCCTCGGGGCGCCAGGGGTGACAATCTCGGCTCCCTCCCTGCAAGCTCTGCCACATGCTGGGAATTTCCCTCCTTGCCAAAGTCAGGAGAGCCAGAGGCCTAAAGACACAGATTGCGTGGGCAGCGCTGCTGAAACGGCCTGTTGAGATGCATGCAGAGCCTGCCCCCTGCCTCCTCCCCCACCTGCACTGGTGTGCCATCCCCTGGTACTGCATCACCCATCCCCTGCAACGCTGCGCCATCCCCCTGCACCACGCCCTGCAAGCTACGCCAGCCCCCTGTTACTGCACCATCCTCCTGCAATGCCCCAATTCTGCACCACCCCTCCCCCGTAACACTGCACCACCCCCTGCAATGCCCCTTGATTCTGCACCGCCCCTCCCCCATAACACTGCACCACCCCCTGCAATGCCCCCTGATTCTGCACCACCCCTCCCCTGCAACACTGCACCATCCTCCTGCACCACCCCCTGCAATGCCAGCCCCTTGATACTGCACCACCCCTCCCCCCAGCAACACTGCACCACCCCCTGCAATGCCCCCTGATTCTGCACCACCCCCTCCCCCTGCAACACTGCACCATCCCCCTGATTCTGCACCACCCCTCCCCCGTAACACTGCACCATCCCCCTGCAGTGCCCCCTGATTCTGCACCACCATCCCCATAACACTGCACCATCCCCCTGCAGTGCCCCCTGATTCTGCACCATCC
>NW_020665026.1:598186-609360 GCF_002925995.2 Terrapene triunguis
TAACACTGCACCATCCCCCTGCAGTGCCCCCTGATTCTGCACCATCCCCTCCCCCTGCAACACTTCACCATCCCCCTGCAATGCCATCCACACCGACACTCCAGCCCTGCAGCGCCATTGCCCCCAACCCCCTGCATTAGCCCCGCCCACCCCTGCATCGCTGCACCATCCCCTTTGCAAAGCCTCCCCACTCTATATCACCCCGGCAGTCGCTCCCCCCTCCCTTTGCATTAGGACAGGGCTCCCCCGGGGCTGCCCTGCTTTACAAGGGCCTTGGGCAGCTCTGGACCAGGGGGACCATAAAGGAGGATTAAAGGCCGCCCTGCCCCAAGTGCAGGAATCGAGGATCAGCGTCTCAAAGCTATTTAGGCACCGAACTCCCAAGGACCCTACAGGAGAGAGGTGCCCAGTGACCCAAGAAGCTCTGAGAATCAAGGCTCCAAACTGGAGAGGGGCTGTTTCATGGGGAGCTATATAGGGGAGGGGGCTGCGAGTGTGGTTCCCCCACATGGGGGGGAGAAGGGGACGGGTGGGATTCGACATGTGCTGGAGTCTGCAGAGCTGGGGCGTTTGCTTTTCTCAGGCTCCCTTCACCCGCTCCTGCTCACAGGTCCTAAAGCAAAGAGGTGCCTGCCCCGGCCCAGCACCACTGCAGCTGAACACCGCAGTCATTGCTGCATTTATCCTCCCGAGCACTAGGGGGCGCTGTGCTGCAGAGAAGAGGGAATTAAATAGGGGGCGCTGTCCATTTGCAGTCGGTGCTGACCCCAGTGCGGTGCTAGGGGGCGCTGTGCTGCAGGGAGCGGGGGGCTCTAATAGGGGGCGCTGTCCATTTGCAGTCGGTGCTGACCCCTGTGTGATGGTAGGGGGCGCTGTGCTGCATGGAGCAGGCTGGGGGCTCAGTAGGGGGCGCCCTCCTTTCCCAGTTGGTGGGGACCCCAGTGTGGCACTAGGGGGCGCTGGTCTCTTTCAAAATGAGACCTGGAGCTGAGCCCTGTTTTGCAGGCGGGGCACTGAGGCACAGAGAGATGCTCTGATTTGCCCACCCAGGTAGAGCGGGGCCGACCCAGAAATAGAACCAAGATCTGCAGAGGCCGAGGCCGAGCCCGCCCTTCCTCTGCCAACCAGGGCTTTCGTCTCCAGCCCTTTCTGGCTTCAGCCCTGCCCACGGCTTATAATGGGATGTGTCCCCTCTGTCCAGCAGCTGGTCTTTCCTCCCCTTCCAATCACATACAAAGCCAGCAGCGCTGCTGGGAACCCTGGCTGCCCAGACCCCGCTCCAGCTGGGGACAGCCAGACTCAGCCTGGGGCCTCACACCGAGCGCAAATTCCTTCAAGGAGGAATCTGCAATTATCCAAACAATACCATCCACCAGGGCCCCGTTAAACTGGCAGGGGCACTGTCCCCCATCCCTTCCCCAGCAGGCAGACTAACCGGGAGCCTTCCTCTAGCCGATCCACCCTCCTCTTCCTCCCCCCAGCCCGACTGATTCAGCCTTGTCACAATTCAGGCAGAGCAGCACTAGGGCCACTGCTGTGGGGCTGAGATGTCACCAGCTGACCCCAATGCAGGGCTAGGGAGCAGGAATAGAACCCAGGAATCCTGACTCCCAGCCCCCTCCCCAGCTCTAACCATTAGACCCCACTCCCTTCCCAGAGCTGGGACTAGAACCCAAGCATCCTGCTCCAACCACTAGACCACAGTCCCTCCACACAGCATGTCCTTCTCCAGGCTCTTTGGCCGAGAGCCGGGAGGCCCCCTTCCTTGCCATTGGAGGTGGGGATCCAGCTTTTCTCTGCAGCCACAAGGGCTAGAAACCTACTTTGTTTTTAAACGAAAGCTGAGATTCTTGTATAATCACAGGATTCCGGGAGCTGGGGCTTGAAGAAAAATACCAAATATCACGACACTTGCGCTAAAGTCACCCCTTAAGGAACCAGGATTTGGGGGGGGGGGGGCTCATGCTCAGTGCTTTCTCAGAATCAGGCCCCCCAGAAATTAAACTCCAAATCCTCAGTACAGAAAATCCTGGCTGTTAGTTTTAATTTGCCTGGTACATTTGCAGATGCTCTTTGTTATCCAGCTAAACAGCTGCTGCTTTTCTGAGGCAAGGTGTTCTGTCTGTCTTCTATGGACTTAGCTAGCCCCCTTACCTTATTATTGAACCCCTCACCATCTGTAATGTATTTTTCCCCACAACACCCCCGTGACGCAGGGCAATTATCCCCATTGGGCTGATGGGGAAACTGAGGCTCTGAGCTGTTAGGTGACTTGCCCAAGCTCACCCTGGAAGTTTGTGGCAGAGGAGGGACTTGAACCCAGGGCTGCTAAGCTACTGTCCTAGCCACGGGACCATCCTTCATCTCGGAAGGAGGCAGGGGGCTAGCAGAGAATGGTTTGCTCCATTCATCTCTGGGTTATGGGCCCAATGCCCTCCCACCACGCCAGTGTATTTTGTAGGCCTAATGCCAAATATGGTCCAAGAGGAACTTTAAACCTAGGCAGGTTTCCACTGCGGAGTCCAGGATGTTGTGTCATTACCAGTCTAACCATTGATCTGTGGACAGAGCACTAGTCTGGGACACACAAGAGCTGCTTTCTATTCCCAGCTCTGGCAGTGGCCTGGTGGATGACTTGGAGCAAGTCAATCTGCCTCAGTTTCCCCATCTGCCTCAGTTTCCCCATCTCTAAACCAGGGATAACCACACTGCCCTTCCTTTGTAGAGCGCTTTGATAATGGAGTACTGAGGCTACTCTGGGGCACAGCGTGGGGTTACTGGTTTGCACCGCACAGAAGGGGAGATCCGGATTTAACACCGGGACTCTGACACCCCCAAAGGCCTGTACATCCAGGGCAGCTCTCGTGACTAGACTGGCACTGCTGCGATGTGACAGTGCAAAAGAGGGCGTCTGTGTCATAAGCTGGTGGGTCTCAGCCTAGTTCCTGGCAAACCCTCACCTCAGAAGCCTCTGTCATCCAGCACAGCTGCCGTTCACTGCCCCAGCGGTAAAAAAAAGACGTGGGTAAACGAACCTTTTAGGTGTTCCAGGGGCATCGGAGGCACGAAGGGGGGCAGAGATGCCCTGATGGTGAATGGGTTTAGTCTAGCAACTTACGTCAACTTGTCCGAAACACGGGGTGTAACGGTCGGCAGATGTGTCCAGTCAATCCACACGTGCCGAGCACTGGCTGGCTCACGGCAGACTGGCAAGCCATGATTTCAGTGCCTCGGCTGTTGCTGAGCACGACCAGCTGGTGGAGACGCACGTCAGCTGTGGGGGGACGTGCAGCCAAGCTGGGCTTATCAGAGGAGCGAATCAGCACTTCAGCCCCCAGACGAGAAGTGGGTAAACGCCATGAACCCCAAAATGAGAAGTGGGCAAAACTCCGTTTAGCAGCGTTGAGCCTCGAGGACCCCACCGACCTGCTCCCGCTCCGGTCAAGCCAGCCACTGAACGCCCACGCTCCAAGGGCATCCCCTCCAAGACAAGGCGGCAGGACTTGAGCAGGGCCAGCATGGCGGGGAACCGCGCCCTTTGTCTGCCCAAGCTGTGCCCTGCTCTGTCTTTGAGCCAGATCCCCAGCGGGTGTAAATTGGCACCGAGGGGAATTAACACCCGTTAGCCTCTGGTTTCACCAGGAATAAATTTGCTGCTAATGGAGCTGCAGAGCCAGGCAGGATGTCTGTGCGCAGGGAACGTGGCACAGCCTCTCCCAGGAGCAGTTTTGCATTGGGGTCCCCGTGTCTCATCGGTGCTTTGCTAAAAGTCAGAAACGTCCGCGAGCCCCAGGTGAGAATTGCAAGTGACGTGCCCTCCGCTGGGGCTGCACTGGGACGGTTTGATCCACATCCCCCTCCCCTCCAGCCCCCGCCATCTGGGACACGTCCGGCTCCGGAGCAATGGCAGAAAAAGAACACGGTGCTGCTAACTGCAATGGGGTGGGATGCAGAGGGCACTAGAGGAGAGGGGCTGTCTGCCGTGACCCCAAATCACCGTCTGTAAAGGGGTCCACAAGACACACAGAGCGCAGATATTTGCTGAATGATGGGGGGAGTCACTGGAGAAGGAATGATGGTAACAAAAATTCCCTAGCCCTTAACAGAGGACAGCAGCAGCCCCATCTTACAGATGGAGAAACTGAGGCACAGAGAAAGGAGAGAATCACCCACAGATCAGCATAGGGCATGGGATAGAACTCAGGTCTCCTCTGTTCCAGTCTAGGTCATTAGCCCCTAGCCCACAGTAAGGTGAACAAAGTTAGTATTGCTGATACTCCCTTGGGGTCATGCAGTCAGCGCTCTGACGTTCAGCAGGCCAGGTGAGGCCATGGAGGGGAGCCTTCCAGAGCACTTGGGGCAGAGAAGCCGTCCCCTCAAGGAGTCGCTCAGGCCAGTGGAAAGAAGGGGCGTCACACCCCCAGATCAGCGCTACAGCACGTTACACTCATAGAATCAGAGAAGATCAGGGTTGGAAGAGACCTCAGGAGGTCATCTAGTCCAACCCCCTGCTCAAAGCAGGACCAATCCCCAACTAAATCATCCCAGCCAGGGCTTTGTCAAGCCGGGCCTTAAAAACCTCTAAGGAAGGAGATTCCACCATCTCCCTAGGGAACCCATTCCAGTGCTTCACCACCCTCCTAGTGAAAAAGTTTTTCCTAATAGCCAACCTAGACCTCCCCCATTGCAACTTGAGACCATTACTCCTTGTTCTGTCATCTGCCACCACTGAGAACAGCCAAGCTCCATCTTCTTTGGAACCCCCCTTCAGGTAGTTGAAGGCTGCTATCAAATCCCCCCTCACTCTTCTCTTCTGCAGACTAAACAAGCCCAGTTCCCTCAGCCTCTCCTCGTAAGTCATGTGCCCCGGCCCCCTAATCATTTTTGTTGCCCTCCGCTGGACTCTCTCCAATTTATCCACTCCCCTTCTGTAGTTCCTCATATAAATACAGGAAGATGCCCGGGGCAGCTAGCTCTGCTGAGTCCCAGCCCCGAGCCTTTACCACAAAGCTCTCCGTCATCCCCACACCCCGTAACAGCAGCGTCTCTTTGCTCCCCCTGCAGCCACAATGGAGACGTTCAGCTCCAGGAACCTGGCCCTGCAGGCTGAGAAGAAGATCCTGAGCCACATGGCCAGCAAGTCGGTGGCGAACGTATTCCTGGACGACACCAGCAGCGAGATCCTGGACGAGCTGTACCGGGTCTCCAAGCTGCACACCCAGAACCGGTCCGAGGCCCAGAAGGTCATCAAGAACCTCATCAAGGTGGCCGTCAAGATCAGCGTGCTGTACCGCAACAACCGCTTCAGCACGGGCGAGCTGGGCCTGGCGGAGGAGTTCAAACGCAAGCTGCACCAGGGCGCCATGACGGCCGTCAGCTTCTACGAGGTGGAGTTCACCTTCGAGTCGGGCGTGCTGACCCAGCTGCTGCAGGACTGCCGGGATTTGCTGCTGCAGCTGGTGGAGAAGCACCTGACGGCCAAGTCCCACGGCCGCATCCGCCACGTCTTCGACCACTTCGCCAACGGCGACCTGCTCAGCCAGCTCTACAGCCCCGGGGAGCCCTACCGGCCCCACCTGCAGAAGATCTGCCAGGGCTTGAACAAGCTGATAGAGGAGGGGAAGCTGTGAGCGGGGTGGGAAGGGGCCTTGCCTTTCTCCTCCTTCTCAGCCAGCAAAAGATTATGGGAGTTGGGGACCTGGAAGCACCTTACTCCCTTAAGCACCTATGGAAATCCTAGGCGAGGAGCAAGGACCTTCAGGTTTATAGGGGATGGAGAACTGGAGGATCCAACAGGACAATCAAGACTCAGGCGTGTCCTGGTTGCACTCAGGCCCGTCCGTGGTCTCCGCATCCGCCCCAGTCCTCTCCACACCCTCATGGATTGGCCCCCCGTCCCCGACTCTTTCTCCCCGTCAGTGACTCTTGCAGAGTGGTTATTTTTGTACACACTCGTCTTGTCGTTGTTACTAACACGTTAAGGGGGAGAAGCTGCGCCCGCCTTGCCGTGTCGCGCGGGGGGATCTCCTGCAGGGGGGGCACCAGGGCCAGCCCGGGCAGTTACCCCTTGATGAGTTTGTGAGGCCGGCGGAGGTGGGGCTGGGTTCAGCTCCCGCTGCAGGGCATTAGGGGGCTGGGCCGATGAAGGCAATAGATCAAGTCCCCCCCAAACACTTCCCATTGCGGGGTTGCCCGTGGCCAAAGGGATCAGTCGAGGCTCCACCGAGCCAGCAAAACAGAGGGGGGTGGCAGATTCTGAGCTTATACGTCAATTGCACATAAACGCAACGCCCAGGGGAAGGGACCAGCCACCGGCGTGAACCCCTGTCCTTGCCACATGGTTCCCCAGCGGTCAGGTCTAGTCCCCAGGGCTGCACTCGGTGGAGCCCTGCCCCGGCATCAAGCTCAGGTTTGGGAGCTTAGCTTCAGCCACGCAGAGTTTAGGACTTTCCCTCCCCGAGCCCAGCCGCTGACGCTGCCAAAGACGCGGGTGAGGCCACGAGCAGGGTGAGAAGGGGAGACTCCACGTGAGTCAGAAACTCCGTCAAAGGTCCCGCAGGCAAATGGTAGGGTCCCCCCCATGCCTTTCCTAGCCACTCTGCCCTCCTGCCCCAGACAGCGCCGTGATCCCTTGGCTCTCAGTTTATGGCCAATGCCATGGCAGCCTACGGTGGGCTGGAAGGTCGGTGGGTTTCCCATGGCCTGTCGGAGAGAGGTGGATGATTCATGACGCGAGGAGGCCCCTTAGCAGCTGGGCTCCCTCCACTGCGGCCCGCGCGAACCCAGGGGCTGCAGAGGTCAAGCAAAGATACCAGCAGCTTCCTCGGAGCGGGCGCGTTGGGAACAGACCAGCAGACAAGGCTACCTTGGCTGGCATGGGCATAGTTAAAGGGTGGGCATGCAGCCCTCAGAGCCACCCTCCCCTGCCTGGTTTGCTGCCACGCTGGATGCTGCCAGCTCACCGAGAACGTGGCTGGACGGTGCGCATCCCAGGCCTGCGAAGTCAAACAGCACCCGGCGTAGGAAGGGGGAGGCAGGGGAGACCAGAGCCAGAGCTCCCTGGGAAAACAGCCCCTCGCCAAGGGGGGCACGAGGCCACCTTCCCGCTCTGATAGCCTGGCCTGATCTCCACACACCCCAGGGTTCCCCCTCCAGCACTCAGCTGCTGGCCTGGCACTAACCCAGCATATGGCTTTGTCTCCCCCTCCTGGTTGGGGTAAGAGGCTGATTGGTGCCCTGGTGGCATCAATTAATGGGGGAACAAATGCCCCCCCCCAAAGTTTTTGCACTTGCTCAAAGTTCCACAGGCTTTCTGGCCCCCGGAAATTAAAGCACTGCAAACGCTCACTACAGGAACCCCTGGCTGTCAGTTTTAATTTGGCGGGTGCATTTGCAGATGGAGGGGTCACAGGTTCGATTCGCCCGAGCTGGGGGAAGCTGCTGGCTTCTCCACATTCCAGGAGCTGCCTTCTACGGAAGATATTAGACCCCCAAAAGTAAAACCTTCCCTGCCCATGAGCATCCGTGCTGGTCCCACTACAGCCTGACAGGTGGTAATTAATCAGAGGAGGAATGTAATTAGGCTTAGGTACTGCCCCAACCTGGTCAGCATTTGGAAGAGCGCCTCCCAGGTGCTCCAGCAGTTTGCACTGGTGGGTCAGTAGGGGGCGCTCTTCCAGCCACATCAGCCCTGATCCCAGTGCTCGGTGAGGAGCTGCTAAAGGTGCCGGTTTTCTCAAGGCAGCTCCTTGCAGCCATTAAAGAGCCTCTGGCCCCAAAAGCCTCACGATTAAAAGCCGTTACTGTGCAGCAGGCTGCGTGAAATGAGTTTGATGGGTCTCAGCCAGGTTTGCAGCACCCAGGTCTCCATGGCACAAAAGGGGGGGGGCTCTTCAGAGCAGGGCTGTTTGCCCAGGCACCCAAGGGATGCGGAGATCTCCAGGCTGTCAGTCCAGCCCCAGCACCCAACCGGCACTCCACCTAGGCAGGGAGGAAGCAGACAGAGGAGCCTGCGGTTGCCCTGTCGCAGGCGGGGATGCAACGTCACAGGTTAGTGGAAGCCGGGTGCACTGGGCAGAGGCCAGGGACGGAGAGCAGCTCTGCTGGCAACGATGCCCGCGGGACTCGGACAGTTCCAAGGGAGAGGCGGACTGCAGGCAAGGCCAGCCTGGGGCATCACGGGCAGCTCACTGCAGCAAAGGTGAACGGCACCACAATGGGACACGCTGGCACAGCGGGCAGCCGCCACAGGGACAGGCCCAGAGCCGCTCAGGATTCAGCCAGGGGGAGGCGCTGGTCCTGCTTTCCCATCCCTGCAAGCCTGACTGATCAATCTCCCCTTCTCACTGCATCAGCAGGCCCCGGCACACTCCACCCCTCACTGGCTCTGCCCCCGCACTGCTCTGCTGCACCCCAGCCCCCACTATCCCAGCCTTGAGCCCTGCTCAGACTCTGCCACTGCTCCTCCATCCCAACGCACAGCCCACCCCCCTCCCCGCTGCTATCCCAGCCCTGGGCCCCCCCAGACAGCTCTACCACTGCCCCCACCCTGGGCTACACAGCTTTCCCTCTAACACAGGTGTCACGGGGGCCTTACTCACTGCAATCGAGAGCCTAAGACAAATCAGCACCGGCCACAGGCTGCAAGGGAGGGCAAAACGTCCAGCGACTTCTACGGGAGCAGGATCTGACCCATTTTTGGAGCACCCCCCCGCTGACTGCCACTGCTGTACAAAAGCCGACCCAAACCTGCTTTGTGCCTCACCAGGGAAATAAAGGGGAGGAACAGAAATGATTCACCACGGAGACGTGTTGCGTGTTTTGTTCAAAGAGCAATCAGGACGGAACAGTTTTATTTGCAAGTCCCTTCGCCGCTGGCCGGGCGGCCGATCTCAATCTTGTGCCTGAGAAGTACCTGGCAGAGTTATTTAAAGAGGATCTGGGCCTCTCAGTGGCGAGGCAGCTTTAAAGAGGAACCCAAGGGAGGGTTTTATTTTTAACTCCGTTTCCCTCTCCAGAGCTGGGCCGTGATGGACAGCAAAGGGTTCCAAATCAATACGGCTGAATGAAACAGACGAGCGGGGAAATCAGGGCCCGGCTTACCTGCCCCATTCAGAGTCTGGGGCTTCTGGCTTGGCTCAAGCAGTTAACACCTTCAAAGGGGGGGCTGTTCTGGGAGTTCCTTCATTCACCCCTGGCCCACAAACACCAGTTACAAGCCACTAGCTGTCATCTGTCCCCCGTTCCGCCCCCTTCCCGGCCTGAAACATCAGCTTGGGAGCTGAGAGTCAAGCTGGGTGTTTTCCCTCTCACACCTCACGCCCAGTAACAAAGAGACAAATTAACAGGCGATCATCAGCGCTAGTATCACAGGGGCTCCAGACAGCCAGAAAGGATTGGTCAGCTCTTGGATTAATGGCACACAAGGAGGGACAGACCCTGGCTCCCTCCCCCAGAGCTGGACTGGCCCCGCTGGGCTAACAGGGACAGACCCCAGCTCCCTCCCCCAGAGCCAGGCTAAGAGAAATCCTAAGCAGTGAGAGGTCGTTGAGTAGCTCTGGCAGACTCAGGGGACAGTTCCATGGGGAGCGGGGGTGGGAGGGGTTGTGCCCATCGCTTTCAGGGCGAGGAAGCCAAGCAGCGTATGGAATTTGCCCCCTCGGCCCCCATGCCAGGCCCCACCCCAGAGGTCAATGGAAAGACTCGGGCGGATTTCAGCTCAGGCCCAAGGGGCTGGGTTTCAGCACAGCGGATGCTGAGCCCTTCCCGTGTGGGAGCTGGGCCCCGAGAGCCCGACCCCACGTGGGCTCGCTGGCAGTGAGAGCTGCAGGCGACGATGACTCTTGCCTGCCAGGCGTCCTATGGGATCAGCTGCCGAGGGTCCTGACACCCCCCAGGACATCAGGCTTGTGAAGGCGCCTGTTTCATTTAGAAACAGGTCAAGGTCCCACAACAGGAAGAGCAGGGGGGCTGTGGGTCGGGATTGAGGGGCATCAGTAGATGATTGGGGGGGCCGGGCTGAGGACCTGATCCCGAGGCCTTTCCCTAAAGTCTCAGCAGGGGAGCAAAGGAGACCCAAGGGGGTTGCAGGCAACGGGGCTGTCTCCGAACACGGCGACCTGACGGGATGGGACAGGGAGAGGCTGGCGCACTGGGACGGGGAGCTCAGAGCCCGGCCGTGGGAAAAGCCGGCGAGGAGCAGAGCAGCGCAGAAAACGCTGGGCATTAGAGCGTGTCGCCGAGACTCCCCCGCCCCAAGAGGGTGCTCTGCCAGTCACCCCCATAACACGCCTCTGTGCACGCCCCCCCCAGCCGCAGAACGTCCCCCATACACTGATCCCGCTGCAGCCAGCCCACCCCTCCGCAGATTGGTGCAAAGGCGGGGACAGCTGGAGGACTCACGCAGGCTCCTGCCAGGATCAGGGCCTCAGCGCCGTCAGGGTCTCCCTGGCAGGACCATCACAAACCCTGCGCTGCCCCTCCCCCCCCCCCCGTGGCTGGATGTGCCGGCTAGGAGGGGAGAGGCGAGTCCATGGGGAAAAGAAGGCTCCGCCCATCAGAGCTTGAAGATCTCGTCCTCCTGGTCCCGCAGCGTGGCGGCCCGGGTGGTTTTGGTGAGCGGCACGGGGCCCAGCAGGGCACGCTGCTGAGCGTGAGGCGAGGGCTCGCTCTGATAGGAGACGGTCCTGCTGGCTCCTGGCTCGGCCCTGGCGATTCTGCGGGGAGACAGGAGGGGGTTAGATCTCGGACAGGGAGTGGCCATCGCGGACGCACCCTTGTCAGGGATCCCCCAAGCCATGCCCTGCTCGGGGGTGGCTGAACTGGCACAGTGCCCTCTGCTGGGGCTGGAAAGGATCCAGGGAAGAGCCCCCTTTAGACACATGGGGGCGGGGAGGGGGGGTCCCAGAGGTGACAGTACAGATGGGGAGGGCGCAGGGAGGCCTGTATAATCCCTGTGGGAATCTTTGTTCAAAGCAACAAAGTAACCTAGGGCTGGAGTGAATCAGCAGAGCTGGGGGGAGGATGCCATGGGCTGGGACTGCTGGGCCTGTGGGCTGAGATTGAGGGGCACTGACACAGCTGAGGTTGGGGAATGAGCCCAGGGCTGGGGTAGGAGGGGGCTGCGGGTCAGGATTGAGGGGCACTAGCCAAGCTGGGGGCCATGGGCCCAGAGT
>NW_020665026.1:609370-634400 GCF_002925995.2 Terrapene triunguis
GGAGGGGGCTGTGGATCAGGATTGAGGGGCACTAGCCAAGCTGGGGGGCAGGGCTGGGATAGGAACTGCAGAGATCTTCAACGCAGGCAACGGCGCCCTCTAGTGGCCTCAGAGACTAGTCAATGGCAAGCAGTGGCCTGGTCCTTAGCCCAACCAGCTCCCCTAAGGCAGTCCTCAGAGGACCAGCTGCGTCAGACTCCCAGGCCAGGAGAAGGGCATTCCCTGTACAGCAGCCGACTGGGGACTGGCTGCGCCCTGAGCTAACGCGCTGGCTGTTTAACCCCCCTGCAGCACGGCACAGAAGGGAGGAAAGTAACTGATCCCCGTTTCCAGCAGCACAGGGAGCTCTGGCCCCGCGAGCCACAGGGAGGCAGGTGCTGACAGCCTGGATCGGACCCAGGCCCCATCCAACCCAGCATCTCCCCCTCCCCCAGCAGCGACCAACGGCCATTTCCCTGGAGGAACCCAGGAAACATCCCAGGACCCCCCGTGAATTCCTTCCCGCCCCGCAGCGAGCGGCACGCGCCCGGCAGGACACCATTTCCTGGCTCTAATCTCTTGCCTGCACAGCGCCGCTAGGAGATGAAGCAGGGGAAGGAGGGGCCCCGGGAACAAACAGCGTCAAAGCAAACGTGTCGGTGTGTGTCCACGTTGCCGTGTGCGGCTGTTCGTCGCCTTCAGAGAACTCCCCACCGCACACGCGTCTCTATTCCCCCCTCCCGGTCCCCAAGAGCATTGTGCACAGCCGCCGATGGCACCTGTACTCACCTGGTCACGCGGGGGGGGGGGAGCCAAAGCCTGGGGCTACGTCACCTCCGCCCCATCAGCAATGAACGGCCCCTCACTCTCCCACCACCGGCCGACCTCCCTTCACTACAGCCCCCTGCCAGGGCACCGCCCGTCAGCCTTGGGGACCCCCGGGTAAGTGTGTTTCTTGGGGGGAGGGGGGAGGAGCAGGCTATGGGGCAGGACATGGCGCTGGGCTCTTTTAGTTTGACGAGCACAGTGCCTGATCCAATGGGGTTTTAATTTCTCCCTCCCCACCAAGGGGCACGTAAAACCTGAGCTGGGGGTGCTCAGGCATCACTGCAGCCCCTGCAGGAGGCAGTTGGCAGTCGTGGGGTCACCTCGCCCTGTAGCAGCCCCACAGAGGATATAAGCACTAACCCAAGGGCAGCCAGCAGAGATTCTCCTTTAGCACAGCTGGCAGGGGCCTACGAGTCAGAGCAGCAGGTCTGGGGATCGATTTCCTGCCCATACAGCCCGGGCACCGCGTTAGTTACTTAGCGCTACAGTAACCTCAAGGTAGCACTCACGCGACCTCACGCTCCCGCAGCTTCTTCACCGCAGCCTTCTTGGACAGGCTGATCTCCAAGTCGAGCTTCCTTAAGAAATCCGTGGCCGAGAGGTCGTGGCGGGGGGTGGTGCCTGTGCTGGTCATGGAGCTGTTTTTCAGCACCGGCTTCTCCTCTCCCGTGGGGGCCCGCCTGGCTCCTTCCTCCGCCTCCTCTTCCTCTTCCTCCAGGTTTAAGCCATTCGCCATCTGCTTGGGCTCCACCAGGACGGGGATGTGCAGTGTCGTCTTGAGGAAGATGGAGTCACTGGTGTACAGCCGGTTCACCCGCTTGATCTGCTCCATCTGGGAAGAGACCACAAGCACCTGTAACCCCTCCAGGCCTGGGACACACGTCACCAACCCCCATCTCTATACACCAAACAAGAGAACTGCCGCCTCTGATCCGGGGCTTGTTCCCTAAAGCTCCACTGCAGGCTGGACACCTAATATCACTGCGCCACCGAAATGCAGCCACCTCTGGGGTGGAGGACACCAGTAGGCAAATAGAGCAATATGGGCAAGCGTGTGCATGACGTGATCTGGGCTGCGGGTGCCGGGCTCACGCTGGCAGGGAGAAGGGTTAGGGCGTTGCTGGAACTTGAATGCCGGGGGGGAAGGGGAGGGAAACTGACCAAGCCCCTGGAGGATGATGTTCAATGCAGCCAGGCAAGGACTGTGCTGTCCCACTGGCAGGGAGAGAGACACGCCATTGTTAAGTGTGCTAGCTGGTCCACCCCGCCTGTCTCCTACGCTCAGCCAGAGGTGGATGGAGACAGGCTGGGAGTCCATCACCATGGCACGTGCCGCGACTCCAGCCCAGAGACTGAAAGACCCTCCCTTCCGCCTGACTGGCGGCTTGTTGGGTTCCTGCAAAATGAGCTGGCAGGTTCTCAGCATCTGTCACACAAACACAGCTGGGCCCCCTGGCTGGCAGCCCCAGAGCCAGCTCCCCGCTTTCCCGGCTGCTCCAGCTGCAGGGCAGGAGCACACCAGCAGGGGGCAGCATGCATGTGTCATAGGGAAGACTGAACTGGTGCTGTCAGGCTGCGGGGCCTGTCAAGATTCAAACTGCTACGCTCCCAGAGACACTCAACAGCCGCCTGCTGCCTGACCACATATGCAGGCCCAGGCCGGAGGTGATACCGGGGCAGGCTTTGGCTCCAACCACCAGGGGGATTTCTGCAGCAGAAACTGATCCCCCGTGAGAGCCACGGGAACAGAAAGCTGCAAAAACAGGAAATGAGAAAGGGCGTGACTGTGTGTGCACATTTCCAGGGTCACATCAGCTTCACAGGGAGGCAGCCGCACACACGGGGGACCGAGAGGAGACGGCAAGTGCAGGGTCAGAGCCCTCAGCCCTGGTCCTGCAAGAGACTCCAGCCATTCAGCCTCCCCATGCACCCACCCATACCCCCACAGCCCAGGAACACCAGTGGGGTGCCCGCTCCGAGTTCCATGATCAGGGTGCTGGATTGTAGAGTCCTAGGGGCGGGGACCATGTCTTTGATTTCGCAGCCAAGCCCCTGGCTCTGCTCTAGAGCTGTATCAATTCTTAGGATTCATTATGTGTATTGCAGTAGCCTCAGCCAAGAACCAGGAGTCCCCACTCTAGGGGGGATCAGAGGTGCCTGGACTCTGGAGGGGTGACTCCTGCCAGTGCCCCTTTTCTTAGGGGTGCTCATGACACGACCCTCCCTGCTTCACCCCAGATGCTCGGCAAACAAAACCAAAAAGCGGTAACGCTAAGTGCTTCGGCAGAGCGCCTCGTCCAAGACACCCCAAGCACTGTACAAAATGGGGTGGAAATCAATCCGGACCCAAGCTGCAGATTCAGGGCCGACAAGGAGATGAAGGGAAGCCAGGACGCGTTAGGAAACCCAGGGGAAGGATTCACTCTTCAGATATAATTGCTTGTTTTGCATATTTCTTGAGATCACTTAAGAGCATCCTCAGGAGGGCTTGGAATTGGAGAGCTGGTGGATTGGGGAGCATTCACCAGTCCTATCAGATAGCTAGTGCTTTACCAAAGATAGGGCAATAGCTTGTTTTTTGTAATAGAGAAACTGAGGCCCAGAGTGGGGACTAGAACCCAGGCAGGGTGGATACAAATCAATCATTTATTTTTTTTAATCAAAAAGATTGGATGGTTTTTTTTTTTAAATCAGATTTTTTTTTTATAAAATGCTTTTTGAGGAAAAAACCTGTTAAGATACATTATAGCTCAAAGGTATCTCATCATGGAATAGGGATTATAAATTCTAATTCTATAGTATGAGACAATACATTCATGTAATGTTTAAGAAAAGTTTTGTAAATGAGTTCCAATAGTTCATGGATTAGGAACCCAATCTGATGGGGTTCCAGGGGCTTCTGTATAGATTATTTAGGTTAATCTTTCTATCTACCCAATGGGACTCAGTGCTCAGTCTAGAAGATACCATCAGAGATGCTTAGTTTTGCAGTTCTCAAACTGTGGATTTGTGTCTCCAGAGGTAACATGCTTGTTAACAGCAAAAATGTTTTAAAATAAATAAATAATATATAGAGAAATAACAGACCTCAACCCTATTGTCCCTCTGCAAATTTGTGTACACAGAGTCAATCCCTTACCTCTCTCTAAAAATGCAAAGTTTCAAAAAGTTCAGTGAATAGAAGATTGTTGGGGGCGGAATAGATCTGGACAAGGAGAAGTAGTATGGAGATAAATATGAGAAGGGAGGGACAGGCAGTATAAATAAAAGTGAAACTGTTTGAGCAGCATATTCCAGAAGCCTTGAGGTCTTTCTGAGGGTAGCCTTCATTGATTTGAGATCTACCATACCATTCTCTCACTAGAAGGGAAAACCTATAATGACAGAAGGCCGTAAAAGAAACCAGTTTGGGAATAAGAACCATTCAAGAAATATGTTTGCTGATGACGTTTTAAAGAAAGTCACACCAGTGAACTGGTGGAAGTCATTTAAGCCCTTGGATTCAGAGACTGACTGTGTAGAAAGAATATTTTCTTCCTTTGGACTAATTCATTCCAAATTGAGAAATCGTTTGGTACCTGAAAAAGCAGGAAAGCTTGTTTTTCTTTTCCAGGTTATGAACAGGAAAATGAAGGTGAAGACAACTGAGTTAGCTGCAGAAGCCAAAATTTTAAGTTTCTCATGTTGACCTGGTTGACATAGTAGATTTAATTTTTGGTTTTGGTTTTTTTTTAATATTTCATGTATCTATTTTAGTTAAAAACAATTTTAACAAAAACAAACCTAATTTTTAAAAAAACTTGAATGTTTAACTAAATTCAAAAATTCATATGCTTGTTTTGTTAAAATATTATGTTTGCTATTGAAGAAAAAAATCCAGAATACATAACATTATTGTTTTAGTTAAATAAAATAATTTAAATGTCTGTCTGGTGATGTTCTCCTCCTAATACAGCATGGCAAGAAAATCCTCCAAATATTAACGATTAACCTGTTGAATTGGAGATAGTTCACCTCCTAATGACTTCATAAATATCTGCTTCAGTTACCTTTGGTAAATGAAATAACCGAACAGTCATTCATTCTCTGACATAGCTGTAAAACTCATCTGAAAAGTTTTTTAAATAAATCACTTTAAAAATGTATAGTGTGTACCTTCTAAAAATGAAACCTACATCTATCTTGGAGTTGTGAAGAATATGTCTTAAGGTTATAACAACCAACAAGAATGCACTTTTATGTAGAAATCCATGATTAAATCAAGTCTTCCTGACTAGTGATTTAAATAATGATAAAAGAACAGGAGTACTTGTGGCACCTTAGAGACTAACAAATTTATTTGAGCATAAGCTTTCGTGGGCTACAGCCCACTTCTTCAAAAGCTTATGCTCAAATAAATTCGTTAGTCTCTAGGGTGCCACAAGTACTCCTGTTCTTTTTGCGGATCCAGACTAACACGGCTGCTACTCTGAAACCTTAAATAATGATTTAAATCAATTTAATTTAAATCAAATCCACCCTGAACCCAGGAGACCTAGCGTCCAGTTCTCTTCTCCATCCACAAGACCCCAGTCCCCTGCCAGAGCTAGGAAGAGAAGCCAGGAGTCGGGTACGCTGTCCCCTGCTCTAACCATGGGACCTCACTGGGTCCCTCCTGCCAGGTTACCTACACCCCCCCAGATCGCAATAGAAAGCTGCCGCGCAGACCTACCGTGACCCCATACTTGAGCGCCAGCCCCTGCAAGGTGTCCCCCGGCTCCAGGCGATGTTCCACCCTCCTCTCCCTCACCGGGGAGCACATTGACTTGACGAGGCTGCCGTAGGACCGGGTCTTGCTGCCGCAGAGCAGCCCAGCCCCTCCAGGGGACCCCTGCCTGGATGGGGAGGCCATCCCTCCCCCCCCAGTCAGTGGGGCACCAGTGCGGGCAGCAGAGGTGCCTGGGCTATGGAGGGGCTTTCCTGAGGGGTGCTCATGGCAGGACCCCCCTCGGGCAGAGTAAACAATGCGCCTCCCAGCCAGGCCAGGGCTCCCCCACTTTGAGCCCCCCACAAAGGTCTCTCTGCTTTCCTGCTTGTTTCTCCCCTCCCTCAGCCTTTACTCCAGGGCACAGGCGGGGGGGGCCCCAATTTCCGCCCCACACAGCAAAACCCACTCTGCACGGGTGGGGGAGGGGATGGAGGGGGGGTCCCCCAATTTCCTGCTCACCCGTCACGCCAGAGAGGGATACAGGGGAGGGGGTCTCCTCAATCTTCTCTGCCCCCTCCCCAGCTCCTTCTTTACTCGGGGGAAGGGGCAATTTCCCCCTCCCCAGGCAACCAGCCGCTCCCACGGACCCAGCCCCCCTCCAGCGGCCCCTCCCCGGGAGAGCAGCCAGTGTCCGCCACACGCAGCCGCTTGTGCCGCTCAGCTGGCCCCGAACAGCTGAGCAGAGCGGTGCCCGCCCCCTTCCTTCCCACCCCGCGCAAAGGCCTCTGGGACATGTAGTCTCTCCCTGGCTAGTTGCCTGCCCCCCAGGATCCCTGGCAGCTCCCCCCACCCCATAACCATGCTCCGCCCCTCTGGGGCCAAAGAGGTGGCACAGCCGGGAACACTCCGCCCAGCCCAGCCACAAGCCTCGCCTAGGCGGAGAGGGGCCAGGATCCGGGACTACATTTCCCATCGTGCCCCGCCTCCTCTAACCGTCTCAATGCATCATGGGGGTTTTAGCCCAAGGGGCCTATCCGCGCGGAGCGCCCAGAGGCATGCTGGGAAGGGGGGGTCCGGGAAGAGAACCAAACCGGAAGTGCTGTGTGGCCTCAGTTCCCATGGTTACCGCGGCCGGGGGTCGCGGAGCGCCGCCATGTCCTTCAAGCGGGAGGGGGATGACTCGGGCCAGCTGAACGTGCTGCAGGTGAGCGGCCGGGGCGGGCTGAGCAGTGGGGTCCGACACCCCGGCTCCGCAGTACCAATAAGGGGGGGGGGCTCCGCAGGGCTGACCTGGACGCTTCTGGTGCCCAGAGCGACGCCCCGCGACTCCCCACATCCCCAGAGCGACCCCGGCTCCTCCTCAGTCCCCCCAACCAACCTCCCTGCTCCCCGCCCCCCCGGCTCCTCACATCCCCAGAGTGATCCTGCCGGACTCCCCCTAGCCCCCCATTCCCAGAGTGACCCCCCCGACTCCTCCTCAGTCCCCCCACAACCCCCCTGCTCCCCACAGCCCCAGAGTGATCCCCCCCAATCCTCCCAGCTCCTGCGACCCCTCCCCAGCTCTCCCCAAACCCCCATCCCCAGAGCAATCCCCTCAACTCCCCGCCCCCTGGCACCTCCAACCCTCCCACTGCCTGCCAGCCCCAGAGCAGTCCCCAAGCTTCCCTCTCAACCCCCGAGTCACTCCCCTGCTCCCCCCAACACAGACCCCCGCCACTCTCCCATCCCCAGGGTGATTCCCCCTAACATCTCTCGGCCCCTGGTGCTGTCACTCTCCAACCACCCCAACACTTCTTGGCCTCTGGCTCCTGCCCCCCCGCTCCTCATCCTTGCATTGCCATTGGCCTGCTGGATGACCTTGGGCAAGTCACTGCCCTGCTCTGTGCCTCAGTTTCCACATCTGTAAAATGATGATAATGCTTCCAGCCTCCTTTGTAAAGCGCTCAGAGACCCACGGATGAAAAGCGCTAGATAAGAGCCAGAGATTGTTGTTATTGTTCATCTATGGCCACACTGATGCCAGTTGCTCTGCTGCCTACACCAGAGAGATTGATTCCTCTGTAACGTGGCCTGGTCATTTATTCAGAAAAGAAGAGTTGCAGATCTGCTGGCAAACTACATCCCGGAGGACGAGGCGCTGCTGCTAAGGAACGGCAGGTGCGTTAGATCCATTCGACAGCAAGCGACGTGGTTCTGAGAAGACCGTATGCCATAAGGATCGGGTCAAATAAAATCCAACCTCAGCCTAAAGCCCACATTGAACTATGACCCTTTGAATCAGTTCAATTCATTAATTAGTGTATTTATTTATTCTGGGGACTGAAGCTGCAAAATTGGCAGTGTGGCCTAATGCACAGAGTACTGGAGTGGGAATCAGGACACTTGGGTTCTCTTCCCTGATCTGCTACAGGCCTGCTAGGTGTCCTTGGGAAAATCCCTTCGTCGCTCTGTGCCTCAGTTTCCCCATCTGTAAAATGGGGATAACAATACTGCTCTTCCTTTATCAAGCTCTACTGATGAAAAGCCCTAGATAAGAGCTAGCTAGGGGTTGTTATTTGTTATTAAATTAAGCTCTGGATTTCCAAGGCCCCAGCAGTCAGGAATGTTTTGCTCAGGCCCATTATAAAAATAGGGACGATCTGTAAAAGTTAGACCCAGATCCAGGTTTGGATTTCAAACACCAACAAAAGCTGGAATCTGGGCTGTATATTGAGGCTGATCTGGGTTTTTTTAGTTTAGTTTTCATTTTGGCTTTGCAGTTCCCACTTCCCTTCAGATGTAAAAGAGCCACACGCCCCCAAGAGAGCCTCTGGCTAATATTACACACTCAGACCGGTTGGCTCGGCATTCAGACTTTCGGATGTTTGTCAGAGAATGAGCACGGTCCAGTGGCCACGGAGCCAGGAATTTTGGGTTCAGTTCTTGACTCTCCTTGGTTGTCACTTACGTTGTCCTGACCTGTTTCCTCAACTGCAAACTGAGGACAACAAAACAGAGGGTATGTGGTCCAGCATCCAGAGCATTGGAGTGGGAGTCAGGACACCTGGGTTCTCTTCCCAGCTCTGTCATTGACTCATTGGGCAAATCACTCCGTTTCCCCATGGGTAAGATGTGGACAGTAACACTTAACCTGGCTGCCTGTGCTTTGAGAGCCTCGGCCAGTTAGATTCATAGAGGTCCTACTGCGCTGGGTGAATCTGAGAATCATGGTCATTTATTCTAGTGGATGTAACTAGTGTCTCTTCCAGCCCAGTGTTACCAACTGCGCTGTGTCTCTTAACGCTGATAAGAAGGGCTGGGGGGGCCCATCTGTCCTCGTAGGTGTGCGTGAGGGGGAGATGCTCCTGGCTTGATATGACTGTCTTTCCTCTCTCTCTCAGATACGCCTGCACAGTATGTTTCCACCGTCCTGTCTTCGACACGCTTGACATGCTGACGGTCCATAGGGCCGGCAAGAAACACGTCGCTAGTAAGTCAGCCCTAAGGGCTCAGTTGCTCAGGGAGCTGCAGACTCTGGGTAGTGGAGATGGTGCAGGAGGAAAGAAGAGTCCAGCTTCACTCCCAAAGCTCAGGGGCAGTTAGTGGTGCTGGGAAGTAGAAGAACTGTCTTATCACCGACAGAACTGCCAGGCTGGATCAGACCCAAGGTCCTTCTCGGCCAGTATCCTCAGTCTGACAGTGGCCAGCACCAGGTGCTTCAGAGGCAGGTGTGAGTAGCAGATGTGGGATAATCTGCCTCTCACATAGGTCTCTTCCTGGTGTCTAATAGTTAGAGATCAGCTGAAGCCCGGCTTGATCCCCTCCAGAACCTACGCTCTGGAGCATCAGACAATAGACATGAGCCCCATGATGCCATTTAGAGAGGTGCCGTTCAGGGGTGAGCTGCCTGGAGCTGTCTGTCTGCCTTGGGAGAAGGACAGACTGAGATGACCCAGCGAGGTTTGCACCTTCACACTGCTTGGATTGCTCAAAGCCATCCATCCATCCTCCTGAGACACAGCGGGAGGTGGCAGTCCGTGCCACCCCAAACCGCCAGCCCTTTGGCAATGTAACCTCGGCTGGATGGCAGACTGCTTGGCGAGAGTCTCACTGCCTGGATTACCTGTGTCTGTCTCTCTCTGTGTCCCAGGCCTGCAGACGTTCTACGGAAAGAAGCGGTCGCGCGAGAATGAGGTGCAGAAGTGGCGGCAGCAGGAGTTCCTGCGGGCAGAGGAGGCGGGCACGCAGGTTGGCACGTGCGCCCTATGGGAGCCCCTCCCATGACCTTTACCCGGCTGGCTGTGCTGAGCTTGTCTGTGTTTTCCTTAGGATCTTGCGTGCCCTGCACCCTTGCTGGCTCAGACCAGGAAGATTGCCCAGAATGCTTTGCTGAAAGCCTCTCCTTATAACAGCTGCTGCCGAAGAAACAGGTAATACCTATGCGTTCCCTGCCAGCGTGTGTCGAGGGTTCGCCATGGCGTCGGGGGATGATACGAGAGCCAGGCACTGCCTTGGCAAGGTCTTTGTTGCAGGGTAGCGCCACCATCTGCTGGACATCTGCCCGCAGCAGGCTTTTCTGCTCTGTTCCTCTGTAAGGGCCATTCGCCCAGTGGGTGTCAGTTAGCATAGCTTTGTGGACATCCATGGTACGGTGCTGATTTACCCCAGCTGAGGACCTGGCCCTGAACCCTTAAGCTGATCATTTCCTGGTGGGCCAGGCGCCGAGTGTAGTGGGAATAGTTTCAGAGCAGGGGATTGCAAGTCTCTTCTGTGCCTGCTTTATATTTCAGCAGCAGAACGTGTATCACGTGAAGGCAGCAGCTTTGAGAAGAGAGTGTGGGCTAATGGTCAGAGCAGGGGACCTGACTTCTGTTCCCAGCCCTAGGTGGTTAGGGCAGAGGACTAGGAGAGATGATGCGTGGGTTCTCTTCCCAACTCTGGGAGGGGAGTGAGGTCTGGTGATTAGAGCAGGGGGGCTGGCAGTCAGGCCTTCTGGGTTCTGTTCCCAGATCTGGGAGGGGAACGGGTCTGGTGGTTAGAACAGGGAACTGGGGGTCAGGACTCCTGGGTTCTGTGTCAAGCTGTGCCACTGACTTAGCCAATTCCCCTCCGTGCCTCAATTTCCCCATCTGTAACACAAGGATAATATTTATTTTCCTTACGTGGGGAGTTGTGCGGGTTACTCCCTGTCCAGAAATCACTTTGGGGTCCTCTGACAGATGGGGCTCTAGAGAGCAAGATACCATCCCTGGTTGTTACTGTGGCTGTGCCCAGCGGGCAGCTGGTCGCCACTAGTCTCAGGAGACCTGCTGTCTGTTTTAGGCCCGATGGCAGCGGCTCAAGCGTTAGTTCTTCTAGGACGGAGCCTGCTGCCCCCGCTGCCTTCGGGAGTGCCATTGGGAAGCAGTCAGCAGAGCCGGGAAGCTCCATGGCGAGAGGTGAAGAGGGATGTGCTGCTGTGGACACCCCCCACTCCACACGGCTTCCTGGACACGCCAGCCCTCGAGCAGGTACCAGCCTGAGAGGCTCTGGGGTCTTGCCCCTTCCACTGAGGCACCTGGGGACAATTAAATCGACCATTCGCCTGTCTCACTGCAGCGGCTCGTATGTTTCTGCAATCTTCGGGAAATTCCATTGCTGTTGTCTGCTGCTTAGAGTGGGGGGGCTGGAAGGCAGGACTCCTGGGTTCTTATCCCAGGGGGTCATTAGAGTGCGGGATGGGGCTGGGAGTCAGGACTCCCTGGGTTCTCTTACTCTCCCCACCATTTATTTGCTATGTTGCGTTGGGGCAAATCCCCAGGCCTTGGTTTCCCCCGGGGGGGGTGTGTGTGTGTGCATTCGTCGTTGTCATTCAGGTTTGTGAGCGGCGTTACAGATCACTGTAGAAATGCAAAGCGCCATTACCCCATCACATGAGCTCCCTGATCTCAGCCTCCCGTGAGCTGCCAGTTTGGCTCGGAACTAAGCGTGTCCACAGAGGTGATGAGCTCTCCGCGGAGGTGCCGGTGGGCAGCGATGCTCCATCCCGACCTTCCAAGGCCTCACGGCCTCATCTCATGCCTTTCTTCTCATTCTAGACTTGCAGAAGGAACCTGCTGCGAGGATCAAGAGAAGCAGCAAAAGAAAATCCTCCTTGTCTGCCCAGCCTGGAGCCATCAGCCCTGAGAAGCGCCAAGCCCTGGAGCACTATCTTCTGCTCAGGAGGTGAGCTGGCTTCTGCCTGTTCCCCGCAGAGCAGCAGGGTGCATCGGCAGGGGTCCGATCCCTGGGGCTGAGGGGTAGGAGCTCATCTCAACACTCAGCAAAGGGAAAAGCCCCCTAAGTCCCATCCAGCCCCTTGCTGGGGGCCAGCCCGGGGGTTTAACCTACCATCTCTCCTCCATGGCTCTGCCCATCTAGTTCTTGGGCTCTCATGCATGCAGTCCCGCACAGCGCTCCCCGCCCGTCCATCTCCAAATGCTTTACAAAGGGATGGCTTCACAGGTGGAGGGAAACTGAGGCACAGGGAATGGGATGGAGTGACTGGCACTGACAGAATTGGTTATAGAACCCACGAATCCTGGCCCTGTCAGTAGAGAAACCATCTCCTTAGCACCATCCTTCAGTCTTCTTAAATTGGCATCCACCCGCCCTGGTGTTTGTAACTATCTGTCTGTCCTTCCCTCAGCTCAGGCTGGATCCAGGACCCTTCCGGCAAGTGGGTGAAAGATGAGAATGTGGAGTTCGACTCTGATGAGGATGAGCCACCGTCCCTGCCGCCGTCCTGACTTCTCAGCCTCTGCCGGCTAGCGGGATACCCCCAGGAACCGGGCCCGGTACTGAGCTACGCTGACCATCTCTTGGGATGGGGCTGGCAGAGGGGGGCAGGAACAGCCTGTCTGCATCTTCCTATCCGGCCCCCATGGCTTTGATTTTGGATATAAATCACCAGGGAAGAAGGATCTTTCCAAACAGTTCCTAGAAACCCGCATCGCCGCTTCACTGTATCCACGGACACTGCTGGGGTCACTCACAGTGGGAGCTGCCATGTCGCCACCGCCACAGGTTCCCAGCACGAGGTCTGCTCTGTCTCTGGGGATGAGCACAAGGGTGAGATGCAGCTCTCGGCGGGACACAGAGGAAAGCGGGGTATGCTGGAGGAAGTCAGTGCTTCGGGCTCATCTAGCATCTTTCAACCCAGGATCTTAAAGCGTCTCCCAGAGGGAGGCAAGTATCATGCCCCTTTCGTGTGGGGAAACTGAGGCACAGACTAGCAGCAACGTCTATGTGAGTCAGTGGGAAAAGTCAGGATAGATCTCAGGAGTCCTGACTCCCTCTTATGTTCTGATCACTTTCATTAGGTGTATTACGGTAGCACCTAGGCACCCCAGCCGTGGATCGGGACCCCATTGTGCTGGGCGCTGCACAGATACAGAACAAAGAGACGCTCCCTGCCCCCCAGAGCTCACTGGACAATGCTCTCTCCTAACAGGCAATTCTTTGGCCTTTTTTTTCCTCATGTGGTTTTTGTTTTTAAGAAGTCGATCTGAAAATCGAATTGGCTTCTCCCTGCGCTGCGGGGGTGGCTTGGTACATTAAAAAGCACCACAGACGTCTTCTGTTCTCCTGCTTCCTGGGGCCTATTCTGCAGCAGCCCACTGGTGAGGTGACACCTTCCTATTTGCATTACATTTGACGCTTCATTTAAAAGAGATGTATGTTAGCGACCACACATAGTAACAAGGAAAAGGGTGGTGGTCTCTGTGAGGCATTCCGGGGCCTGAGCATGGGCTTAATTGTAAATATGGGAGCAGTCCCATTTGAAATCAGGGCTTCAAGTTAAGCACAGGTCTAAGTGCTTTGCTGGATCAGAGGGCTAAAATTATTATTATTTATTAGGTGTATTATGGTAGCACCTTAAAGCCTCAGTCATGGACCAGGACCCTCTTGTGCTAGGCGCTGTATGTTATGTATTAGGTGTATTACGGTAGTGCTCAGGCACCCTAGCCATGAACCAGGAACCAATGGCGCTAGGTGTTGGAAGTTATATATTAGGTGTACTATGGTAGTACTCAGGAGCCCTAGCCGTGAACCAGAAACCCATATTAGGTGTCTTACGGTAGCACTCAAGCGCCCTAGCTATGGGCCAGGACCCCATGGCACTAGGCACTGCACAGAAACACACCAGACCAATGTCCTGCCCCCCAGAGCTCCCAGGCTCCCAGTCGCTTTTTTCCTGTAGCCCTCGTGGGTCCTTAGACCCAGTGATAGAAATGCAGAGGCCGGATCATCTTCCTTCCTAGTCCGCGGTCAGACTGGGGTAACCCCACTGACTTCAGTGCATCATGCCTGGTTTGCACCAGGGGAGTGAGAGGTTCCCACTGACCCAGTTGAGCTTTCCAGGTCCAGTCGGCCCTCGATTTGCGCCCTGGCCCGTTCCTATCCCCATTCCCTGCCTCCCTGACCCCGTATCCTCTCTTCTCCAGATGTCCCGGCTCCTTGTCAGTTTCTAGCTGCCGCATGTGCTGGCAGATCTCAGAGCCTTGTGGGCCTTCAGGGCGTTGGAGCTGCTCACCCCAGGCCACCGCAGCTGTTCGAATCCTGAAAGTTCCCAGCTACCGTGCTTGCGCTGAGTTTCCAGCGCTCGTTAATACAGCTTGAACTCTGCCAGGCATGAGCATAGGGGGGCGAGCTGGCCAGCCGCCTTTCTGCTGGGGGCCCAGAACTTGCAGGTGGAGGGTCAGCTCGGGTCGTTAAAGCGACCCCGGCAAGGGTGGGAGCCCAAGGCCTCGACCCACCTGTTGAGCTGCTTGTGAAAGTGACGGGTCTCCTGGTCAGTTCAACAAGGATGGAGGCATGTGGGGCCCTTTCGCAGCCCCTCAAGCATACCTAGTTGGTTCCCGTCCTGCTTCGAGGAGCTAAGGAGGACGGCAGCTGGGGAAGGGGCGTGCGGATTGGCACCGGGTGTGGGGCCTCTGGATCGGCACTGCAGGGCCCCGGCTTGGAAAAAGGATTGTGAAGCTCCTGGCCCTGGTATTCTTCCGTGCAGCTCTCAGAGCCTCCCAGAGGGCGCCGTAAGCTTAGCTAGTGGGAGGTACAGCAGCAGCCTGGAGGCCTGCCGGCTCCCCTCTCCACTTCTACTCCTAGTGAGGTCCAGTGGGGCAGGCCTGGGCCTGGGCCACAGGGCAACCGGGCTCTCTTCCTGGCTCTGCTACTGACCTGCTCCAGGACCATGGGTGAGTCCCTTGCTCTCCCTGTGCCTCAGTTTCCCTGTGTGTGTCTGCTCTATTCAGCCTTTGAGCTCTTTAAGGCTGTCTCTCGCGCTGGGTCTGCAGTGCCTGGCGCGAGGGGCCCCAGTCTAGCCACCAGTCGGACAGTGATAAATCTAAATCCGGGGGTCAAGTTTCCTCCCTGGCAGCGTCCGCTCCACTGCACGTGCTGCTTCTGAGCCGCTACCCTGGGCGCTCTGCCTCCAGCGCGGTGAGCGGGCATGGGCTGACTGGCTGGATCCTCCTCCCAACCGGCAGGCCCCAAGTTTGGAGCAGCTGATTTGAGCTCCAAATGGCCCCGAATGGGCCACATGCACCCTCCCAGAATACAGGCAAAGCGGGGGGCCTGCCCTGGGGGCTCCAAGGCCACGGAGGGGAATCCACAGACCCTGTGGCCCTTGGCTTTGGGGCTGGAAGAGGCCTAGAGGAGAACTTCATGTTGTGAACCTCAGCTGCGAGGGGAGGGGGGTGCTTGGCACGATGCCAGAGCTGCGGTGGGGGGGCCTGCCTCTAGTCTGCCTGGAGGCAGTTCAGGAGCAGCTCTGCCCCTGCAGGCACCTTGTGGGCACTGCTCTGCCACGTTTCCTGGGCTCGGGTTGTGAACAAGGCCTTGGGGGGGCTGAGCCAGGCCAGTCTGGTCTCGGCTGTGGCTGCCCGTAGTTCAGGCTCCTGCCTATAAATAGGCAGCGGGTGTCAGGCGGCCATGCCCGCCGGGTCCCTGCGGGGGGAGGGCGTGCTCCCGGGATGAATCGCACCCAAGGGCTCTGGCAGCCAGGACCAGGGAGGATCATGGGGGCAGGTGCTGGTGCCAGCGGGGCGTGAAAGGGGCCCAGGCTGCAGGGAGAGGGGCCAGCCCTGGGTGCGGCCGGAGCTGGATTCCTCTCAGGAGCTTGGGGCCTGCGCTGACTGCGGGCATGGGGGAGTCACTGCCTAGAGAGAGCAGGCGGGCGCCGTCCCGGCTATGGGAGCAGGCGCTCCCTGCGTGAGGCTGGCATGATCTGGCTAATCCCACGTGAGACACTCCCCAGCCGCGCACACCCTGCTCGGCGTCCCTAAGGACAGCTGAGCCGCCTGCTTTAATAGGTTGTTTCCAGCTGCTAGACGTGTAAATTTTAGGGCTTATAAACCTTTCCGGCTTGGGGGGAGGGGTAGCGCGACACACTTGACTGATGGCAGCCAAGGGGACACCTGGGGGGGAAGGGAGCATTGTGGGTAGGATCGCAGGAGCCTTCGTCTAGCTGAGGAAGCGGAGAAGGTGGGGGGGGCGGTGCCACTGGCGGAGATAGGGTCTAACCCCGATTACTGGGTATGGGGGACTGTGCTGGCCTCATTCCCCTCCTCGAGGGTGACGTCCGCGCTATCCTGTAACCCGATCGCCCTCGCTCCGTTTCACGGGCTGATCCCAGGGGTATAAATACACCAGGGCACGGGGCGCTTGGCTGCGGCGCTGCCTGCCTGCCTGCGACCATTCCCCCGGCGGCAGCTCCGGGAGCCTATCGTGCCAGAGCTTAGCCACTGAGTCCCTGGCAGGTGCCAGCCTGGGTCCGTGCAGCGGTGGGCTCAGTGGAGAGGGTGGCGCCACAGGGCAGTGCCACTTTGCAGCTGTGCCAGCCCTGGACGCTGCAGGCTCCAGTCCCTGCCCCCGTGCCCAGCGCCGTTGGAGACAGCCCGGAGTTCAGTTGCAAAGTCCCCACACTTCTGTCTCCAGCATCCACTGGATCGCGGGCGCAAGCCAAAGCTGATGGCCTCCTCTCTGCTGTGACACAATGGCCCCTGCTCCACCTACCCCTACTTAGCCTGCCCCGGGGGCCAGATGCATCAGTCACTGCTCCAGAGGGCCGGGTGGGGCTGGATCCCCTGCGACAGGCGGGGCCCTCTCCCATGGTTGGCCCCTAGCGGCCCACGGGATACTTTGCTTTCAGAGTACCTGCCTCCGAGAATCTCAAAGCACGTTATAGAGGCAGGGCAGGATCAGCGGCCCCATACTACAGAGGGGGAAACTGAGGCACACAGGGGCCTTGCCTCAGGGTCACACAAGGAGTCAGTGGCAAAGCGGGGAATAGAACCCAGGCATCCTGACTCCTCCCCCACCTCTGAGCTAACCACTGGACAATGCTGCCTCCTATTTATAAAGCTCTTTTGAGCCTCCACCCTGATTTGCCCCTTACATGGGGCAGGACTCCTCGGACCCGCAAACGGAACCCAGGCGTCCTGTGCTGAAAGCATGTTCCCACTGGGGCTCCGCAGCAGTCAGGTGTGGCCACCACCCAGAAAGGGGCCGGGAGCCAGCCTAGCTCCATAGCCCCCTGCAGTGCTGCCCCCTGGTGGTGCCGGCAGGGAATTGCCTCTGGTCACCTGTGCAGGGACCCAGCCCAGTGACTGTCCTGGAGTGAAACTCCAGCCCCCTCCCCTCGCCTCCCACCCACCCCTATCAGTCATCCCTGCTCCTCGCGTCCTGGGGCCGCAGCCCTTTGATGCTGAGTAAGACGCACAAGTGGGAGCAGCGCCGCTTGTTTACGAGCCTGGCAGGGCTTAGCATGGCCCCGAACGTGCTTGCTGACTAATGCCACCTGCCCCCAGCAGCCCGTGGGCGTGACGGCTGCGGGGACAGGGAGGGAGCCAGCGCGCCATCGTTACCATATAAGCCCATCAGTCGGCGCCTGGCTTGGGGACTTCCCCTCTGCCAGCCCGGGCAGATCGGCCCTCCCCGCGCTGGCCCCTCTGTGGAGCCTGAATCCGAACTCCTTCGCCCCGGGGGTGTCTGTGCCCAGGGATCCCCAGGTCTGGAGTCAGAGTGACAATGGATGTATAGGGCCACGCCCCCCCCCCCAATCATGGCGGGGGCAGCCCCTGTCGGGCAGTGGGGAGAGGGCCGTAAGGAGCTAGGCTGGCTGGGAAGCCAGGGCCTGAGGGGCACCACCAGGAGTGAGGCTGCAGGGCTAAGTGCCCATGGGGGACCCCCCCACACCCACCAAGGTGCCTCTTGATTCTCAGCCCCTCCATTGCTCCAGGAGCTGCCCCGGGCGGCAGGTGTGCGAGGGGGCCGTGGGCCAGGGGGAGGATGAGGAGGGTGTGTGCAGGGGCCGGCAGGAACCGGGTTGGGGGAGGTGGCATCCTTGAAATGACCTTCCGGCCACAGGGTTTGGCGCGAGCTGGGATGGCTGGAGCTGAGGTTGCACTAGGCCCTGGACGAGCAGCGCTGGGGGGGTCCGGTTAGCGGCACACTCGAGGCAGAGCGCTCCAGGGGTAGGGCCCCACCACTAGCGCCACAGGGTCTAGGCCCTGTTCCAGTTGGGGGTGAGCTTGGGTAAATCACTTCCCCGCTCTGCACCTCAGTTTCCCCTCCCATCCCTTTGGCTAGTTACAGGGTGAGTGCCTTGGGGCGGGACCCCGAGCTCTCGGGCAGCCTCTAGGCACCACTGTAAGGAATGTAAGGGCTGGAGTCTGTGGGGGAGAGAGGGGAGGGGTGCAGGGGGTTGAGGGGTGGGGAGGGGGGGCTCCAGGGGCAAAGGAGGGAGGCGCAGACAGTGGGGGCGAATCCAGGAGCAGGGGGCCACTCTCCGGAGTGGGGAGCTGGGAGACTAGTGGGCAAATGGACTGATCTGTGGCTTGGCCAGCTCAGCTCTGTTGGCCCCGCGGGGCAGGGGCTGGCCCTGCTGCAGCCCAGGGTGCGGGGGGGGAAGGAAGTGCCCTTTCTCTGAAGCAGCTGGGACTGGCCCCTGGGAGGAGGAGGCTCCCGGCCCTACGGCATGCTGGTCTCCGCGCCCCCATCCCAATGCTTGAGCCTGGGCCCTCTGTCCGCATGGTGATCTCTTTATTTACGGTGAGAACCAAAATACTCGCTTCAATTCTCTTCCTAGGAACGAGTAACCTGAGCCGGGGACTCCAAGTGCTAGATGGGGCGGGAGAGGGGCGGGGGGCCGACAGCTGAGGGCCGGCTCCAGGAAATCTACAAAAAGAACAAAAAGCTCCGCTTTGCTTTGCGCTGGAGGCAGAGCCCTGGCCGTGGGGCACCATGGCTTCGAGGCACGGAGAGGCGTTAAAGACACAGGCTGGCTTGCGGCGGCGCCGGGCATTATGTCTTCCTCTGCTTGCGACCTGTGGGGCAGACACAGCAAGGGGGTCGGTGGGGCAGAGCTGAGCCCAGAGGCCCCCTACCCCACCCTCTGTAAATCGACCAGTACCAACCTCCCTGAACCTTCTCCCGCCTCCCCAGATCTAGCTCCGGCCCATCCCGGAGACGAACAGGAAGAAAATGCCCCTGGGCGGTTTAGGACAGGAAGTGAAGAGGCTGACATCCATCAGGAACGGGCAGTCCAGTGGGATGGTCTGTGGGGGTGTTACTGCTCCCAGGGTCTTAATCCCCCTGTCCTGGGTGAAGTCCAGGGCCCGCTCTCCCATTCTGACCTCTCACACCCCCACTGCATGTTCAGCCGGCTGGAGGAGCCTTCACTTCCTGTCCTAACCAGCAGCACATGGAATGACACCAGGTGCAGGGAATTGAACCATAAACCACCACATCCAAATGCACAGGTCTCGGCTGCTTAAGCTGAAGAACCGGCACCATTAACGCCACCCTCGGACCGGCTCTGTCTGGTCTAGCCTCTAGTGGGGAGCAGCATCGTACAGTCACCCCAGAGCAGAGCGCACCAGACCTCAGGCCGTCCGCAGAGCCGCATCAATGGGGGTAAATCTGGGGTGAGGGGACCTAGTGTAAATCCAAGGGGGCTCGGGCTCACAGAGCCGCTGCAGTGGGGCCGGGGAGGGGGTCGAGCCGTCGGTCTGTCCCCTCCCCACCCTTCCCCGACCCGCTACTTACGGAGCTCGTTGTTCTTGCTGATGGCAATGGAGGCTCTGGCCCTTGGTCCCTGCTGCGTGAAGTGGTACCCGAAGCGCATGATGGAGGGGCACTTCTCCAGCATGGCGGCCATCTCCATCTCCACCGAGTCCCCCAGCCGCTGAGACTGTGGGGGGAGGAACGGCAGCCTCGGTGGGTACCACCGCCCGGCCGAGCTTAGCTCTGCTCCCACCTTCCCCCAGGCTGCCCACAAGCCTCCCCAGCCTCCCAGCTGGCCTGCCCGACACGGGCTGCACCAGCCCTGGTGTGGGGCATGGCCCTGGGAACCTGATTGCAGGCCTGGGTAGCCTTGGAAACAACCCCCCCGCCCCGCCGCCCATAGCACCCAGGGCCCAGCCGGCCCTTGGTCTTTCTGCAGAGACTGCCAGGCGGCTGGGAGCTGGCCTGACAGCTGCCAGACTCATCTCACACCAGCTGCTGGGGGGTGACTACAAAGCAGGGCCGGCCCCTAGGGTGAGAGGCCTCGTCTCCTGTTACTCACCCCCGGGAAACCGGGGATTGTTGTGGACGGACACCGGCCTCCAGGAGACCTTGTCAGTAAACTGGAGGCTGCATTTCAGGCTCAGGCGGTGCTTAGGGTCCCGCCAGGCGGGCGCCCAGGCCTCCAGGACACGTCCCAGCCTCGGCACCTGTGCTAGCCCGGGACCTGCGCCTGGACTGGCTCCCTGGTCTCTTGCAGAGGGGGCCCAAGGATGGTAGCCTGGAGCAAAAGGATCAAGCCATTGTTTCTCTCTCTCTGTGTGCAGGGAAGGCTGAGCGGTCGTCAGGCCGGGTCTCTTGCCCGTGGGGTTCGGAGCCAGGAGCAGCTTTGGGCAGGGCAGGGCAGCGCTCGTGTGGCGGCACGACGCTGGGGCAGGCGAGGCGAGCAGAACTGTCCATCCTGCCAAGCTCCCTGCCGCTGGGATCTAACGGGGTCGGGGTTCGCCAGGGCCTGTGGCCCAGTGTGGGGCCCACCCCAGGCCTGACAGCTCTGGGCAGATGGCTGGTTGGTCCCAATTGCATCCTCCACCGATCCCTCCCTCTGGATCCAGATACCTGGCCCAAGCATCTGGCTGTCCTGAGTAACCGAGGCCTACTGGAGTCACCCAAAGCCTTTCCATTCACTTCATGGGGCCTCTCCTTATCCCACCCACAGCCCATGGCTGCAAGGCGCTGCGCCCCCTGCTCCATGTACTCATGGGGTGCAGTGCGAGCTCCACCCCTCCCCGGATCAGGCCCTTGCCAGCAGAGATCATCATTAATAATTAGCCTCTGTCTACAAATGTGACCCCTCGTAACCCCCAGACAGATAAGGGAGTGTTAGAACAATACCTGGCCCTTGGCTAGGGAAAGTGGTCAACGCCCCTTACAAACCTGGGTTGCATTACCCCTTTTTACCTGGGGGAAACTGAGGCACAGAATGGCCAGCTTCCTTGTCACAGGGTGACTGGATCCTTTAAGGAGAAATGGGGCCAACCCTGGCTGTGTCATAATTAGCAGCCTCCTAGCCTGAGGGGGCAGGACTAACTAAACACCTGGACCTCATAAAAACTTGGGTGAGGGGAAACTGAGGCAGGGATGCTGCAGAGCCATCCCAGGTCACAAGGGGGCACTCAGAGGCACCCACCCTGTCATACTCTTATTAGAATCAATTGCCAAAATTCCCGCTGACGTCAATGGGGCCAGGATTTGAAACCCCATGTGCCCACAGAAGCTGAGCTGGGATTAATACTGAGGGGTTTCCAGCACACAGGTCAGTCTCCCAGCCACCGACGACAGCCAACGTCCATTCGCCCCACCTCTCGCTTCCCGCCCACCCGTCAGATGACGCCTGGACTCGCTTGCCCTTCCGGTGCCACGCCCCCACCAAGCCGCGTCTTGCACCCCGCCCCGGTGCTCCCTGGCAGCTGGGTATGGCCGTACCTGGTTATCCACCTTGAGCTCGGCCAACGCGGTGTTCTGCTGCACGCCCTTGATGACAGCCATCATCCCGGTACTGGTGATGAAATTGGATTCGATGTTGAGGCTCTCAAGTGTCTTGTTCTCCTTCAGCATCTCGGCCACGGCCTGTGGGAGTCCCAGACCAGAGTCAGTCGCATCGACCTCTCACAGCCTGCAAGCAGGGTTTGCTGTGGTGACATCCTCCCCACGCGGCCCCCCGTACAGAACACGAAGCTAAAAGGTCGCTGGCCCCCACATAAGGGCCTCCAAGGTAGACACCACCCTCAGGACGCTGTCTGGATGGAAGTCAAGGCTGGTAGTTACCGGGGACGCTGTTGAGCGACATGAGACACAGCCACCCTCCCAGCTCTCGCTGGCTAAGGGACAGCGCGTGTACACGCAGCTCCAGCCAAGCCAGGTTTACGGCATGGTCCCGGAGCCCCAGGCTGAGATTGGGGAAGAGGGGTTCGGTTCTGAGCTGAAAAGTCTACCCAGGGCCTGTCAGCACAGCCGCCACTGTGACCATCTGGCCCGACCGGCTTCACACAACCCAGAGAACCTCCCCAAAACAAGGCCATGAGAGAGCTGTGAGCGAAACATCCCGGCTGCCTTGAAATCCACCGAGACCCTTGGGAAATTGTTCCCAATAGTTAATTACCCTCACCTGCGACCCAGAGGCCTTGGAATAACCCCCAGCTCTTCCCTATTGCGCTGCATCCACGGATCTCCAAAGGGAGGCAAGCATCATCGCCCTCATTTTACAGATGGGGAAACTGAGTCACAAGGCGGCGAAGTGACATGGCCAAGGTCACCCAGTGGCAACAGAACCCCGGACTCCAAGGCCAGGGCCCTACGCACTGGACCACCCTGGGATCGCTAGTGGTAGCTAATGGTAATTGCTCCTCAGCTGTAGCTTGTCTTCTAGTCTGGTTCTTACACGGCCTGGTCACCTGGGCTCTCCAGAGAGTGCGTTAAGCGTCGTGCCTCACATCTGTCCCGGGTGGTTCTTTGCTTGACAAGCTGAGGGGCTGTGACTGAAGACCCCATTCAGCAGAGCACCGAAGCCCAAGCGTAAGCCCCCCTGATTGTGTCTACGCTGCGACAGGGAGGCGACGTACCTGAGATCTAGCTAGATCAAAGCTAGCGCAAGTCAAAACAGCAGGGAAGCTGCTTGGGCTAGACCTGCCCACCCAGGCCCCTGGGGATGGGCACAAGCAGCTAGCCCCTGCCACCGCCTGGGTTGCTGGAGCGTCACCGTTATGTTACTTGAGCTCGCTAGATCAACCGGGCACAGGGCACGTCTACACATCCTGAAGTCACACCTCCAGACTGCAGTATAGATGTATCCACTGAGCTCAACGGGACCTACACCGGTGCTTAAGGGCTTGGCTGAATCCAGCCGGGGCTTAAGTCTCCAGCCAGGGAAAATTCTCCTCGTCGGGGAAGCTGTTTCCCTCTGGGAGAGTCAGACTCCCCGGCAATTCCGGTGCCAGCTACGGCTTGTCAAAGCTTGGGGGGGAACGGCAAACGGAGATGCTCCAAGCGGCTCCATCTGTCGGGAGCTGCAGGGCTTACCTTGGCCACGGGGTCGTTGCTCCGAGTCGCCACCAAGCTCAGCTTCTTCACGTGGGTGTTGGTTTTCATGGCTTCGCAGATTTCCTTCAGTTTCGGGATGGGAATGTCCTGCAGGAGGAGAGAGTAAGAAAACGGGAGCCTTCACGGGTTTGTCTCACATCACAATGGAGGGATGGACAGAGGGATGAGGTAGGTGGGTGGGTTGATGGGATGGGGGACGGAGGGATGAGGTGGATGAGATAGATGGATGGGCGGATGGAGGGAGGGATAGGGTGGGGTGGATAAGGTAGAGAGATGGATCAATGGGGTAGATGGACGAGGGGATGGAGGAATAGATGGATGGATGGATCAAAGGGGTAGATAGATGATGAAGTAGATGGATGGATCCAAGGGTGTGATGCTGTATGGAATCTGGGGGACACTTTAGGATATTATGAATATCAATATTGTAAAATTGTAATGAGTTATGCCAGATATGCAGATATGTCAGGTATAACTTGCCAGATGTGATCATCTCGTATCTGTGTTTGTATCACCTTTGTATTATGAGTTATGGATATGTAGGTATGTCTGTATTTCAAATTTGCGCTATGCTTCCTCCGGGTGACACCCCCAGACAGTTTGGCATCAGCACTGGCTAGCCTGCTTGATGGCCCATTAAGGACCATCAGCTATACAACTGACCCATTGAGAGAAGGCAGAGGATACACCTTATCACTCAGCACGGAAGGCATGGGCATGCTTATGGACAGAAAAGGCTTCCAAGCCATGTGTTGGGCAGCTTGTGTTGGAAACAAAGGAAGCACAGGCCGCATGGCAAAAGACTATCAAAGGCAGCTGCATCTTCTCCATTTTGTCTTCATTCCTGCTTCTTACCTCTGGAGGAACCTTTCTATAAAGGAAGCTCTGACAATGGACTGAATGACCCATCCCAGCTGTGGGTGTGTTCCAGAGGGACTTTCAAGCCAGCAAACTCACCAATACTGCTAGGAACCTGATATATCAGGGGTTCTCAAACTGGGGGTCGGGACCCCTCAGGGGGTCACAAGGTTATTTCATGGGGGGTCGCGAGCTGTCAGCCTCCACCCCAAACCCTGCTTTGCCTCCAGGATTTATAATGGTGTTAAATATATAAAAAAATGTTTTTAATTTATAAGGGGGGGTCGCACTCAGAGGCTTGCTAAGTGAAAGGGCATCAGTTTGAGAACTACTGTGATATATGGACTTTGAAGTCTTTTTGTATGTATGTGACTGTTTTACCATTTAACATCTCTCTTCTTGTTCTTTCTTTTTCTTTATAATAAACCTTTAGTTTTAGATACTAAAGGATTGGCTGGCAGCATGGTATTTTGGGTAAGATCCAAACCTATACTGACCTGGTCAAGTGGCTGACCCTTTGGGCTCAGAAGAACATTTTGTATTGGTGAGCAGAGTTTTTAAATAACTTCTCACTGTACTGGACCCAGGTGCTGATTGGGAGCCAGAGAACTGTAATGCAATAAAGGTGGCTGGGTGATTTCTTTTTTTGCTTCTTGATAACCAGTGTGGGGGATCAGAAGCACAGTCTGTGACTGGTTGGGGAGTTTAACTTCAGTGTTACCCACCAGTCTTGGAAGTATCTGCTCTCCCTTTTGCAGCCAGCCCTGACCTTGGCATTTCCAGAGAGGGCGGCCCCAGGCAACCTGGGTCACAAAGGAGTAGATAGATGATGGAGTAGATGGATGGATCAAAGTAGTACACAGGTAGATAGATGTAGATGGATCAAGGAATGGATGGAAGGAAGGGCTAAACAGATGGAGGTAAATGGATATCAGGTGGTGGATCAAAGGGGTAGATAGATGGAGGGAGGTGGATATCGGGTGGGTGGAATGAAGGGGTAGGTAGATGGAGGGAGGTGGATATCAGGTGGGTGGATCGAAGGGGTAGATAGATGGAGGGAGGTGGATATCGGGTGGG
>NW_020665026.1:634410-642803 GCF_002925995.2 Terrapene triunguis
AGATGGAGGGAGGTGGATATCGGGTGGGCGGAATGAAGGGGTAGATAGATGGAGGGAGGTGGAAATCTATTCCCCGAGGGGCTGAGGTCCTGGCCCCAATGCATCAATGGCCCCACTATGATTGACATCAGTGGGACCAGGATTTCACCCCAGGGCTTTGACCAGTCAGATGCCCCCACGGCTAGGGGCTCCCACCCTCTCCCATGCCCCTGGCTACCCTGGGGGAAGCTGACCTTGATATTGTTCAGGTTGACCTCCTCCAGGTCCTTGTCGTTGCTCTTGATTTTTTTGAGGGTCTCCTCCACATTGGTGGGGTTCGGCGGCTCGTCTGGGACTGGTTTGTACCTATCCGGCTTTACCACGCCTGGTGGGAAACACACACGCACCACCAGGTCGGCAGGGGGAGATTCGCCGACCCAATCCTCTCACGTTCCACCAGGCCCGAACCTCAGCTGGCATCACCCGGCCTCGGAGCCAGGGGAACGCCGCCCATCAGCCGAAGATGCTTCGCTGTGGCTACTCCTGATTTACACCAGGGTAAATGCTGGGAGAATTTGTCCCCCTCTGTTTCCTGACATCTCCTGCCCTGCGTTACTCATAACGATCCAAACAGAGAGGAATTTATAAACCCCATTTCGTTCTCATCCCAGATCTGCTGGTTTCACAGCCCGCGTTTCCTGAGAGCAGGTTCACAGCCCCGCAGGGGGGACAATCCAGACCTAGGGACCCAGGCCTGGTGCTCTCCGACAGACTGAGCAACCCCACCGGAGTCAGCTGGCGCATGGGATGAGCGCAAACCCCACCCTCCCGCCCCGCAGGCCGGTGGAGCTCACTCACTGTTGATGCCTTCGGTGCTGGTGATGTTGCCGCTGCAGATGGCTTCGTAGTACTGCTTGTTGCTCATCAGGGTGTACATCCCCAGAATGGCTGTTGGGGAGGGAACAGCAAACAGGCCGCGGGGTTTAATAGCAAAGACCGAGAGTCTGAGCTGCAGAGGTACGGGATGGGAGTCGCTGCAGCTCTCTGCTTTCCTGGGCTCACCCTGCACCTGCCTGGAAGAAGGGAACTGCCCAATTTCACTAAGAACAGAAGAACATAAGAACGGCCGTACTGGGTCAGACCAAAGGTCCATCCAGCCCAGTATCCTGTCTCCCGACAGTGGTCAATGCCAGGTGCCCCAGAGGGAGTGAACCTAACAGGTAATGATCAAGTGATCTCTCTCCTGCCATCCATCTCCACCCTCTGACAAACAGAGACTAGGGACACCATTCCTTACCCATCCTGGCTAATAGCCATTAATGGACTTAACCTCCATGAATTTATCCAGTTCTCTTTTAAACGCTGTTATAGGCCTAGCCTTCACAACCTCCTCAGGTAAGGAGTTCCACAAGTTGACTGTGCGCTGTGTGAAGAACTTCCTTTTATTTGTTTTAAACCTGCTGCCTATTAATTTCATTTGGTGGCCCCTAGTTCTTGTATTATGGGAATACAATAAACTGCACTAAAGTGACAGTCGGAGTGTTGCTGTTTGCTGTTAAACAGCTACCTCCTTGCACCCCAGAGGTGGCTGCATCTCAGCAAAGAGGAAGGGATCCCTGTACAAGCAGCTTCCACATGCCACGCCAGAAGGTGCTGTGTCTCACCACTGAGAGAGTGCTCCCTGTCTAAAATCTTCCACCCCAGAGATGGCAGCATGCACATAGTGGGTGACGATGCCTTTTATAAATAGCTGCCGTGTTCCACCCCAGAGGTGGCTGCATGTCAGTGGGTGGGCAAGCAATTCCTGTACATGCAGGGCTCACAAGGTGCCCCATGACCCTGGGGATTGACGGCACTTCTCTATGACTGTGGCAGGCCACAGGGCAGCCCAGCGGCCGCACTCACACCCCGACCGCGGCTGGCTGCGGGAGGCCATAGGAAAAGCCCCTAAATGTAATCTCTCACCACATGCCCCACGTATTTTTATTGGCCTAGCATCTCCCCGGCGGGTGTAAGCGGATAGTCCTGGAGCCTGCCTTTCTCGTTTTAGCCACCCGCTGGCTCCCGGCCAGCTCGCTCGCTGCTGAGCTCTGGGAATCCGAGCTCATCATGGCTTGTATGGGCAGGAGCAGTGACATCCCTGAGGCGGCGTGGGGGCAGGGAACCAAAGCTGGGTCCCGGAGCTCGAGCAGGCCGGGCTTTGTGCTCGCTTTACCCCCTTGTCCCTCGACGCCCTCCCACCCCCACCCGGGGAGCTAAGAGGGCTGCTATGTATCGGTGCCAGGCTACGAGCCAGCCTGAATGTACTGGAGCCGCAGGGAGCCCCTTAAAGAAGGCGAGGGCACAAACACCCAGGAGTATATGCACACGCCAGGCCATGCGTGCACATGTGCTCACACCTACGTGGATTCACATAGGTGCATGTGTTTGCACAGGGGCATACAACCATGCAGGTACAACCATCTACATGTACACATGCATACACCAGGCCACGAATGGGTCCACACGCGCACATAAGCTCGTACATGCATGTATTCGCACAAGGGCATACAACCATGCAGACACACGGGTATATGTATGCACATAGGCACAGGGACAGGCATCACACAGCGCATGGACTCACACGGGGGGCACGCAAACACAGGGGCCTATCCACACACCCCCAGACGCATGCATACACTCACACGCGTGCACTCACACAGGGACGTGCATACAACACACACAAACCCACCTCTGCCTGCACGCACACAGCAGCGTGGTTTGTCCAGGTACGCCGAGCTCCCCGGGCATGCTCAGTCTGCACAAGACTGCCCCGCCTGGGCAGGCATTTTCACACACCGCAGACCCCAAACCGCAACATATTCCCCTGCCACTAGCCCCATGGCAGTTACATGCCACACTCGCTAATTACAGGAGCTCTGAGGGGTCAAATCCAGCCCTGGCATAGGTGGCAAGATGCCCGTTGATTTCAGCAGGGGCTGTGCCCACGGGCCTGTCATTTGCTCCCCCGACCGATCCCACACCCTGCGTCCCCACAGGGATGTTTTAGGGCAGCTGTCCCCAGCTCTAAGCCCTGAGGTTGTTCCTGGTACCCACCCCGGCTCCCCATGATGACGTCCAGGCCCCCTGTGGGGTAGGCGGGACCTGTTCCCTGCTCTCAGCGTCTCCCACTGCCTCGAGCGGTCACACATGGCGGATGATGAGCCTGCTACAGCCTTGGCCAACAGCCTCACCTTTCAGCTCCCGCCACAGAGCTGGTGCTTCATGCTCCAGAGGTCTCTGGGTGTGGGGATTGAACCTATGACCCAACCCGTGGGGCTCAGTATCTCACTAGCTCCATCTGAATCTCGCCCCGGTGCCAGGACCCGGACAACCTTAGCTCAGCCCCAGTCACAACACACCCACCCCGGAAATGCCAGCCGCCCAGCTGCAGCGACGTCGAGCCAGGGCCCCGGGCATTCACCACTAGCACGCAGGCAGGGCACTGCTGCCTCCCGCACCGCCGTGGCCCCAAAGCAGACGGGGTTTGCTGCCCTCGAGGGCCCCAAGCCCTTCACCTGCAATGTCGCACATCTCTGCATCAGTGGCGTTGGCCAGGGCTTCCTCCAGCTCGGGTTCCAGAGTGATCTGCTCCTCCTTGGGGATCTCCCGCTGGGGGTTCTTTGGGATAAAGGGTTTCCCTGCAAAGAGACAGACTGGGGTTAGTGTCTGGGCTGGAGAGCAGCGAAGGTTAGAACCGTAACATAGCGGCGTATGCGCTCAACTGCCCTCTGCTGCATGGAATCAGGCATGTGTGTCATATGCCCTATACTGCCAGCAGCCAGTGGAGATTCTCCTGCAGCTCACGTGGCAGGAGCCTAGACTTTTGGAGTAGGAAGATGTGTTTTCTATTCCCCCTGCCGCCACGAGGTTATAAGTAGCAGCCTGTTGATGCCAAGAAGCCATCGACTGGTGACGGCATCTTCGATTCCCACAGTGCCTTCTGCCCTGGAGTGCTTGCTTCCCCCAGCGCCGGAGCAGGAATTGCCGTCCCAGATCAGACGGGTGGTGCACAAATGCAGCCACCTCTGGGGCAGAACGCTGTAGCTGTTTAACAGCCACACGAGGTCAGGACAGGAAGCAAAGGAGAATCCAACTGAAAGGCCGGGGCAGCGCTGAGTGACAGAATGTAAGAGTGAGGCCGATCCTTTTGACAGCCCCGCAGGGAGTTCTGGCCTCAGCTCTGTAAAATTCCTGTGACTCATTCGCTCCAGCCCCTTCACAGCCGGGAGCACGTGCCAGCCCCCAGGGCTAGAGATTATCAGGGTGTGTATCGCAGAGTCCCAGCCCCACCATACACACACACACAGCAAGGCGAGGGCCCCTGCCCCAAGGAGCTGCCAGTCTAAGTCGAGAGACAACAGGTGCAGACAGACAGACGGGGGAGCACCAGGGGACAGATGGTCCTGATCAGCACAGAGGTGGAAAGAAGGTAGCACCCTGGATTGAACCCGGGAGGGCTGGGCTGGGTGCTGGCAGCGGCGTGAGATCCCACATCAGTTAGATCAGGACCGGCCCGATACACCGTTCTCGATGCTGCCTTCCCGTGGAATAGCCTCCGGCCTCACCCACAAAGAGCTCAGTGGCCCAGCAGCTCTGGAAGACCCAAAATCCGAGGACCATGGTTGCCAGCTCCTCAGGCCCAGGGGAGCTTTCTACCATCTGTGCAGCAGAGAGGGCTTCCTCGGGGGCTGGTCCCAGACTGGGGCATGAACTCCCCCAGGACTGTCTCTTCCCAGCCTTCCACCCCTCCCGCCCCTCCTGGTCTGCTTCTCTGCCCAGCCCTTCTCCAACACCACACAGCAACACCACCAAAACACTCCCCCTGGCGAGAGAACAAGCCACACGTGGCAGGGGTCAGTCACGTGGCTTAATGCATGCCTGGAAGGTGCTCGCAGGCCACGGTCACGGGGCAGGATGGGAAACTGCATAGACTAGGAGGTCCTGCACTGGACAGGGGCCAGAGGAAGGTTGGGGGAGATGGAGCAGAGCAAAGTGCTTTTCTGATGTGACCAACCAGCCTGGAAGCGCCTCGGGGCTCTTAGCTTCAGGGGAAACCAGCCACTGTCAGACACCTGATTTTCAGGATGCTGCAGCACAACGGCTCCAGGCACCTCCTGCCTAGCTGGGGCACTGGGGGCAGTGTCACCCTGGCCTGGGTTTCATTTCACGGGTGCATCGTGGCGAGTTCTGATGCCGCACGTCCCTCCAGGGCGGCACAGAGCCCACCACAAGCGACGCTGTGTAGCTGACTAGCTGGCCCGGCTCCCTGGGCTCGCAGCCTAGCAGTGCCAGCACCTGCTTGTGATCATGCGCCGGAGGGGAAGCGTGGAGTTCATGGGCCATCAGGTGGCATGGGGCTATGGACAGGACATGTGGAGCCCATGCACTGGGGCCGATCCCAGTCACTCTGCGCCTGCGCTTGGAGCAGGATTGGGGTGCGGGGTGGCCTTTGCTCTCCCTGGATTCTGGGTTGGTGCCGGGCCCTGCCTGGCACCCAGGGTAAGGTGGAGCGGCCCGGGGTCCCAGTGGGCCCTGGGGAGAAAAGAATAGGCACAGTGCAGTGCAGCACGCCCGCCCCACCCTGTATGGACCCTGGGGAGCAGAGAATGGCCACAGCACAGGGTGCTACAGCCACAGCCCCGATCCACCCCCTGCAGCGGGGGTAGGAGCAGGGTGGGCACAGGGCCCTCATGCCAGCTGCGCACTGGCTGGGGAGGCCCCGGCACAGGGAGGATTTTCAGGGGCACCGTTTCCAACCACACCCAGGCCAGAGCAGCACAGAGGGGCGTGAACGCACCAGAACCAGGCCTGCTGCCTCCACCTGCGTCACAGGGGTTCCACAGTGAGTGGCTCCTGTCCTGCCAGCCGAGCAAGGCGGGAGGATCCCCTCCCCGCGGGGTGCCGTCGAAGAGCCCTGCTTCCCAGCCGCCCCCCAGCTCAGCCTGACGCTCCCAGCGAGCCCAGCTCCCTCGCAGCCAGAGGCAGATTTAGAGCTCAGACGTGCTCAGGAGCCAGGCAGGCGACCCGGCATCTCCCAAGGACTCTGTCTCTGCCCCTGCCCCAGGGCCCCGGGCGGATCTTTTAGCGTCACGATCTCCGTGGGGTTGGGAGGATTTTCGTTATAATTTGTCCAATGTGGCAGAAGACGTCCCCTGATTGGCAGCTCCCGGGCATTCACAGGATGGGCAGAGCCTGGACTTAGCTTCCTCCTACGCTGCCCCCCGTGGGGACCCCTCTGGGGCCAGAGAGCAGCTCAGCCTCCGTGGCCCATTCCCTCCTGGGCCTCTCTGGTGAGTCTCCCAGGTGTTGGGGTCACCAGGTGGACCCCAGGCCCCGCGGATGGGGCAGGGGAGTCACTTCCGGCCCCGGCCCCCCTTCGAGCCAAAATGGAAGCCGGTTGCCACAGGAGGCCGTTGGGCTGGGGTCATGGTGACGCCGGGGAATGGTGCGCAGCACTGTGGGGGGCGGCTCAGGGGGAGGAGCCTCACAGGAGGGGTCTCCAGTCAGAGAATAGAGCATTGGCCCTTTAGGGTGGCATCCAGAGACCCCAGCTGAGATTGGGGCCCTGCACAGACCCAGAGTAGGAAGCGCTCCCTGCCCTGAAGATCCCAGTCTCAATAGACCAGACAGACTTGGGAGACAAGGGAAACTGAGGCACCGAGAAGGGAAGGGACTTGCCCAAGATCCCCCCGTAGGCCAGTGGGAATAGAACCCAGGTATCCTGAGGCCCAGCCTGGTGCCCACTAGCCCTTGCTGCCTCCCCAGAACCTCAGGAGCTCTGCCCTTGCCCCTGCCCCAAGGAGTTGGCCCCGCCAGTCGCTGCTGGCTCCCCGGGGTTATGGGGAGAGGAGTGGCCAGGCCAAGGTGTGGGTTCCAGGGCCAGGAGCTGCTGTGCCTGGGCTGGTGGGACCCCAGCTTGGATCGGACGGGACAGCCGAGCCGTTCACCAAGATATTTTGGAGCGGCCGCAGCTCCTGGGCTGAGCTACGTATAATCCCTTCCGTCCTGGCCCTGCAGCCCAGCACCTGGGCAGACGCTCGGCCAGCAGCACTCAGGGACAGCCCTGCCCACCCCTCAAAGGCCAAGGCAGGGCCCCCAATAGGCCCTGGGCCATTCTCCCTGGCCTGGTCCGCCTGACCCACCACTGCTTGGCCACCCAGAGACACAGTAGGGGGTGTGTCCCCAGGTGCTGCCCCTGCTCTGATGGGGGGCAGCTTGGGCTGTAAGTCCGTCTCCCCCAATCAGGGGGGCGATCAGGCAAGTGCAAGAGACTGTACCATTTGTGCCAGTGCCGGGTCAGGCTGAGCCAAGCCCCCGTGCACACCCCCGCACACACACTACCGTGGTACCTCTCTTCTCGCCGGTGAATGGCACCAGGTCCTCACGCTCCTTTGCCTCCAGCGCCTGCTTCTCCAGGTGCTGCATGAGGGCGTCCCGGTCCAGCGGCCCCGTCGGGCTCTTCTTGGTCTGGTCTCGCTGGCGCATCCCGGCTGGGAGCATCATGTTCTGGAAGAGGGAGGCAGGAAGGGGTCACTGGCGGGACAAGCCCCCCATAGACATCACCGCTCCCCCACCCCTGAGGAGGGGCACAAAGCCCTTTGCAAATAGCAATGAATGAAGCCTGGCGCCTATGCCCCATGTTACAGTGGGGAAACTGAGGCACACAGCAGGGGAGTGGTTTACTCAGGAAGCTAGTGCCAGAGCTGGGAATAGAACCCAGGAGTCCTGGCTCCCAGCCCCCTGCTCTAACCACTGAACTGCACTCCCCTCCGACCCACACTGGTCTAAGTTTCGAAGAGTTTTATGACCATCATGGCTACAGGTGAGAGCCAGGGTCAGAGGTGGGGTGGGGACGGGATTGAGGCTTTGAAGCCTGGAGCGCAGAGGTCAGCAACTGCCCCCAAGCCGCAGCGTGACCCCCTTCCTGTGCCAGCCCGGGGGCGGCCTCACCTCGGGATCCATCTCCTGCAGCTCTAGGTCGAGCTGGTCCAGCTCCTCGGGGGAAAGTTCCCTCAGGAGCTTCTCCTCGTCGATGTCCCGGTACTTCTCCAGCTCCATCCGGTAGGACGTCATGGTTCAGCGGCGTCGGAGGCAACCCCTCCTCAGCAACCGAGCAGAGACTTAGCCTGGGTGGGGACACAAACAGATGTGGGCTCTCCCTGCAGCGGGGCATTCATAAGGTTCACCCATGGGACTCTCTGCTGCCACACAAGACCTCTGGGTCACTGCCGAGGGACAGGACTGACTTTGACCTCTGGAACTGCCTGCTACAAGATATCAGTGAGATCAGCCCCTGGGACTCCCTGATGTGGGATATTAGCAAGGTTAGCCCATGGAACTCCCTGCTACCGGATATTAGCGAGGTTAGTCTG
>NW_020665026.1:642813-648086 GCF_002925995.2 Terrapene triunguis
AGCTCAGTGTCCTTATCAGAGACCCAGGACCCGTCCCAGCCCCGCAGCCATCGGCACCAGCCGATAAGGGAGCAAGTCTGAAGCAGACGCGCTGAGCAGGGTGGGAGGATGCAGAGGGTGCCCCTGGAGGGGACCAGAGAGTCCATTGGGGGCCATAGGTCCATGCTGGAAGGGATGGGGATGGAGGTGGTGCTGGGCTAAGGGTGGCAGAGGGAGGGCACCTGCACTGAGATAAGGATGGAGCTGGAGAGGGAATGGACGCCCTGGGGACGGACGGACGGGGCACAATGGGGATGCAGGGTGTCGTGCTGGGGGTGGAGGAGGCACCAGGTGTGAGGGGAGTAGGCCAGGGATTGAAGGGGGTTGCTGGGCACAGAAGGGGTGCTGGGGGCGGAACCTAAAGGGCAGATGGAGGGGTGACACAGCCAGCGTCATCCCCTCTTCGACTGATCAAAACTGCCAAGGCAGCTGCTCCAGGAATCTGCCAACCTGGCTGGACACGGGTCAGCCTGGCGCCCAATGTCATGTCCCGTGATGCTCGTTCGGAGAGCGGTGCCAGCTGGCAGCTGTAGAACAGGTGGGACGGCCGCCCCATCCCATCCCCTCCCCGCTGGAGCGGGGTCTGAAACAGGGCAGAGAAACGGGCCTTAAATAAAGTCACTGAGCAAAGTGCTACACGGTGCGGTGGGTTTTCCGGGGCTATCTCGGGGCTCCCACAGGGTCTGATAAATCGGAGAGGGGTCAGAGAAGAGCTGCAGGGAGGATTAAAGGATTCGAAAACCTGCTTTACAGGGAGAGACTCCAGGAGCTCAATCTATTTAGCTTAACCAAGAGAAGGCTACGGTGGGACTTGATCCCAGTCTGTGAGTACCCACATGGGGAACAAGTATTGAATAATAGGTTCTTTACACTAGCAGAGAAAGGCCGAACACGATCCAATGGCTGGAAACTGAAGCTAGCCACATTCAGACGGGAAAGAAGGTGCACGTTTTTAACCAGGAGAGTAATTAGCCACTGGAACAATTTCCCAAGGATCATGGTGGATTCTCCATCAGACACCATTTTTTAATCAAGACTGGACGTTTTTCTAACAGCTCTGCTCTGGGAATTCCTTTGGGGCAGGTCTCTGGCCTGTTACAGAGGTGGGATGATCACCATGGTCCCTTCTGGCCTTGGAATCTATGAATCTATGAACTCCAAGGGTAGACAGCCCCATAGTTTCCCGCATCAGTAAAATGGGAGGTGCTCGGAGCTCCTCAGCTGGGAAGCGTCTTAAAGAGCGGGCCTGAGTCGCTTTCACCCTCAGGCATCGGCGGCGACTCCGTGGGTGCTCTGGGGCTGCAGCACCCATGGAAAAAAAACAGGCGGTGTTCAGCACCCCCCGGCAGCCCCGTGGATCAGCTCCTCCCCCACCCAGCCTTCCCACCCGCCAGTGGCCCCGCCAATCAGCTCCTCCCCCTCCCTCCCAGTGCCTGCCGCCCACCATGATCAGCTGTTCAGCAGTGTTCAGGAGGTGCGGGGTGGGGGGGAAGGGGAAGGGTGGGGGGCAGGAAGAGGTGGGGCGGGGGATTTGGGGAAGGGGTGGAGTGGGGGCTGGGCCTGGGGCAGAGCGGTGGTCAAGCACCCTGCGGGAACTGGGGAAGTCGACACCTATGCCCTCAGCCCGTTTACCCAGCTCTGGCAGTGTAAGGAGAGCGTCTACGTCACCCACTTCAAGCCCTGCGCGTTGCTGCCTGTTGCTTGTAAGCTCATTGGCACAGGGCCCAGCCCCCACGGTGATGGGCAGTCTGACTACCTAAGCAGACAGGACTGGCCAGGGCATAGGGATAACGTTGAATTAGAAGGGGCCACAGGGCCACAAGGAGGGATTCTGATCTCACACCACAGTCTTCAATGCCCTTGCTCTCGATTTACCAGCATACGGGCGATCAGAACCAAACCTACAGCTGCTAAGGCCAGCCGGAGTCGCTCTGATCGGTTAGTCTGACCTCCAATCTAACACAGGTCACAGACAGCCACCCAGGGGTACCTGCCACAGAGGGAATTATTTATATTATTACCCGTTAGCATGTTAAAGCAGCAGCAGCCAGACACCAGCTCAGGTCGAAAAAGCCTTTCTAACAGCCCCTGTGGCCATGCTGCTCCCGACTCCGCCTGACCTTGCTCTGCTGAGATCACAGCGGCCAGGTGCTCACATGTAGCCGCAGCCTTACCGGGGTTAAGCTGGCTTCCGACTACAACGCAAGGGCACAGTGTCCTGCAGGGCTCTGGGAATCTGGCAATAGCCCTTTGGCCTTTCCCCAGGGCAAAACCTGACTGTCCTCTTGTTTTATTCCAAACAATTCCGTCTGCGGTTGTGCCACCGGGCGCTGGAGTCCGGTTTCAGAGGCTGAGTGTGTGCAGGCTGGGTTGGAAAGTTGGATAGGAGACCTCCGAGTGCCACCCACCCAGATCTGCAGGAAGCAATGCTGGAGGATTCGATAGGTGGCGCTCTCCTTACTGGGTCAGCACAGGGCACTAGGGAGGGCTGCGTGGCAGGCGTAACACACACAAGCCCCCGTCACTAAAGATCCCCTAGTGCTTGTTAGCCCGAGTCCCAGCCAAATTCCAGCCTGGGAATTGCGATGTTGCCTACCTAATATTCCTCCTGCAGTTACGGTACCCGGGCCCTGTCCTAAACGATTATAACAGCTGCTGCAGCCCTCCCCAGAGGTGGCCACATTTGAGCACTAGTCAAACCGACCTGTACGGGTCTGTAACATTTACCCAGCGCTCTGGGCTGCGAAGCACTGTAGGAGCATCCACGTCGTAGCCCTGTCGTGTTTTTTATATTCTTTTGGTGGGGGGGAAAGCAGGCCCAGTAGCCGAAACCCATCCTCCATCAGGATCGTGCATGGAGCCATGATAGGAGACAAGTACAAGAGCAGATGTTCCAGGCAGAGAAGGCCTCTCAACGCACTAGGAAAAGGTCCCTTCACCTACCTACAAGAGGAACACGTGCCCTACAGCCCAGAAAAGCAGGCACTGATCCCACATGGGCAGCCCGTCTCCTCCAACGCAAGCCGGAGGTGAGAATGCAGAGCCCAACGAGCAATGGCCGAAGAGGGCAAGCCAGCCCCGCGCCCCTTCAGCGAGCCGCTTAGAATATTAGCTTTGTGGTTAGATCAGCCTTGTGCCCCATGGAGAAATCTACCGCCCGGGAGCAGGGCTTCCAGCTTACCTTCCCCTGGCAGTCCAGGACGCTGCCTTTCCAGGCTGGGCGAAAGTAGCAGCAGCGCAGTGCTGAGGCAAGGGATACCGCCAGTGAAGTGTGTGAGATCAGCATTTTATTATTTTAGCTCCAGCCGGGCAAAGGGGAGGGTGGGGGAGCGAGATCACATAGACAGGCTGGTTATCAATCACTCCAACTGCCCAGCCGGTTTTCCCAGAGCCCTGCAGACCCCCAGTGGTCAAATGCCAGAATTGCCACTTGAAGGGGGCAGCTCTCGGTGCTTTGCAGGTGGGGAGGGCATGAGATGAGGCCTTAGCAGCAGGAAGGGCTCCTGCCGATCAGAGCCAGCCACACAGGCATCCTGGCAGAGCTGAGAAGAGAGGACCCCTCTCGCTCCAGACTCCACGCAACCGCACTGGGAATCCTGGCTTTAGCTCAGGATCAGACACGGCCTGGATCAGACAAGCGGATGAGACTGAGAGCTCTGTGAGGCAGCGATCGTCTCTTTGATGTGCCCGTACCACACTGAACACAGTGGACTGCTGGTCCGTGCCTGGGGGTCCCAGCTGCAACCATAATACACCTAATAAATAACATGCAGCACCCAGCACAATGGGGTCCTGGTCCATGACTGCACCTCCCAGCTGGTACCGTAGTACACCTAATAAAGGTCCCTTCTGGCCTGTAATCTATTAAACTGAATTAGAGAAGAGAAACAGAAGGGAGGTGAGGGGGTGAGGGGCTGATTTATGAGGACACCTTAATGGAGGTGTGGGGTAAGGAAAGAAGGATGAGCTTGCAGTTAAGGCCCTGGACTGGGACTCTAGAGATCTGGATTCAATTCCCAGCTCTGACTCCCCGTGTTAGCGTGAGACCTCGTGCCTCAGTTTCCCTATCTGTAAAATGGGGATAATGCTAAATCCCTGGGAGGGTCAATACACGACCATAGGCAAAGCATTCAGCTACTTTGGGGACGGGGCTGGATAAGACGCTAGCCAGGCAGAACTAAGCTGTACCCTGTGGGCAGGGGATGGGGCGGGGGAGGGGGACGATGATAGCCATCTGCAAGGAGGAAGAATTGCTTGGGGAGTAACTAGGAGCGAGAGAGAGAAATTTAAGCTGAAGCTCAGGAATGGCTTGTTAACAAGCTCTCCGGTGCAGCAGACTCATCCCCCAAGGCGCGGAATCCCCAGGGCCCGAGACATTTAAAACCAGAGTGGAGTAGAGAGGGGGCAGGGATCAAGCTGGCAGTGGATATAGGCAGGAAATCGGAGGGGCTGGGGCAGGGAGGGCGACTGAGGAAATCGCCTTTGGAATGGGGGGGTTCTTTTATTTCCCTTCTCTCCTTATTGAAGCAGCTGGGCTGGCGATGCTGCCTGAATAACACGCTGCTCTGGACCTCCCAGGGGTGTTACTGACAACACTTATCAGAGCCCTGCAGGCTGGCCAAGCCACACTAGCAGGAGGCAGACACCAACTAACCTGTCTGCGACACGGAACCGCCTGTACTTCACAGCCCTGCCAAGGCTCCAGGCAGCGCCACAAGTCAGGGTTTCAGCGCAAACCGCTCCTTGCGCCTCTGGCTTTTGCAATGGGAGTTTTACCCTGCCTGCAGTCTCAGCTAGAACCAATTGAACGTCACCTGGTGCCTGACGCTCTCCACTGGCACTGCCCCTGCTGTAGCTGATCAGTGAGAAGGGGACATTAGGCTGCAGCAGAATCCGGCCTCTTTCACCGGCTCCTCCCCTCCCTGCAATGAGCCACACAGTCCAGACAGCGTCTGTCCTGTCATTTTATTATCTTTCTAAACGGTTAAACAGGAGGCCCCATTTCCGAGCTTAAAATCCATCCTGCTCCTTACAAAATAAGCGATTCCCACCCACTGCATGCCTCTGCTGGTGCACGCTGGTTTGGCTTTTGTAGGGGCTTCTGGGAGGGTTGGGCTGTGCACAGTGGTTTGTTTTTGTAGGCTGCTGGGAACAGCGGGCTGGACATGCTGTTTTGTCTTTTGAAGCGTCTCCCAGGAGAGAGGGGCTGTGCACACTGGTTTGTTTTTCGTAGG